>NC_069501.1:38343981-38356178 GCF_027579735.1 Bombina bombina
GTGATTCGGCTTACCTTTTCTTTCATGTGGATTAGGAGGTTCTTCGTTCTAAATTTGAGCAGTTTCTCTCTAAAGTGGTTTCGGATGGAAATTGTTGTTCCTTCTCTCTGTACCAACTTGGATGTTGTGCGTGCTCTAAAATTCATCCTACAGGCGACTAAGGAATTTCGCCAGTCTTCTGCCCTGTTTGTTTCTCAGGGAAGCGTAAGGGTCAGAATGCTTCTGCTACTTCTCTTTTCCTCTGGTTGAGAAGTATAATTCGTTTTGCTTGTGTGGCTGCTGGTCAGCAGCTTCCGTAGAGCATTACAGCTCATTCCACTAGGGGTGTCTCTTCTTGAGTTTTCAAACATGAAGCTTCTGTGGAACTGATTTGCAAGGTTGCAACTTGGTCCTCTCTGCATACTTTTTCAAATTTGATATTTTTGCCTCGGCTGAGTTTTTTTTCTTATGGGAGTAAAGTTCTTCAAGCGGTGGTGCCTTCTGTTTCGGTGGGTCTGTCTTATTCTCCCTCGTTATCTGTGTCCTCTAACTTGGGTGTTGGTTCCCAACAGTAATTGATGACATCGTGGTCTCGCCATATCTTAGGAAAGAAAACAAAATTTATGCTTGCGTGATAAATTTATTTATATATGGTGAGTCCACGACCCCACCCGTTTTATTAAGACAGTTATTTTTGACTAAACGTCAGGCACCTCTACACCTTTTTTGTATTCCTTTTTCAATTTCCCTTTGGTCAAATGACTGGGGTTTGTCGGAAGGGAAGTGATACTTAACAGCTTTGTTGTGGTGCTCTTTGCCTCCTGCTGCTGGCCAGGAGTAATATTCCCCAACAGTAATTGATGTTGTGGACTCGCCATATCTGGAAAGAAATTTATCAGGTAAGCATAAGTTTTGTTTTTGTACCTCCTTCAGTAATTACAGACAATACACATGTATAATATGGTTTCACTGAGCATGCTTGATAAGAGGGATTGTAGTAAGGCAGTTCAACATTGCAAAAAGTGACACAGATGCGATGTTCACTTCTGGGTCATACAAATAAGTGCTTAATATTTTACTTTGTTTGTTACACGAAACAGGAATACTAATTTCTTCCTAGGTAGCAATAATGGGGTTTATATTGGCTCTTTATTTGTAGTGCACTGTGTACAAAGACTTGTGTATTTATAGCTTCAGTTGCACAAGTACTGGTAACATTTTGTCCCTGAGAGCTCACAATCTATCTTCAGTTATTAATAGCTAAAGTCACCTGCAACCGCTACTAAAGAATGTGACTTCTTTAACTCACATGTGATCCCACCCACTGATGTACCTAATTAGTAATGGTGATAAGGTCATTCACTGTGTGACACCACAACAAAGGGCAGCGATATCTGTGATTATGGCGTGTGATCTATTTACCGGTATTCTATCTATTCCTTTATCCAAACTGCTTGTGACTAGAAAAGGTTTGGATTTCAGAATATTAGTTTGGAGAAGGAATAAGGACTATTATTTGCATTTTAGAAGAAGGGGAGGGGGTGCAGGCTGAGAAGATTGTGATCTACTAATAGGGAAAAATAGTAATTTGTAAAACTTGTATTCATTAATATAACCATTTTAATTTTTTTAATTTTTTTTTTTTAATAAAAAAAAAAAAAAAGGTTCTGTGCTTAACTTTAAACTTTTTCTGTTTGGGCTGTTGAGGGTTTTGTGTGGCAATCTGTAGGTGTTATCACTGTATACTAGTTGGTATATTGTTTGCACCTCTGCTAATTTTGTTTTCCCATCCTTTTTCTAGCCTAGAATTCCTGTACCTGGGTGGTAACTTTATCACCTCGATTCCTCCAGAACTGGCCAACCTGCCATACCTCAGCTACCTGGTGCTGTGTGATAACAGAATACATAGTGTGCCCCCGCAGCTTGCACAGTAAGTCTGAGAAATAGGTTTCTAATGGATTTCTTCAGGGCCAGACTGGTACCAAAAAGAGGCCCGGGCATTTTAGGACAGAGGCCCACCCTCCACTAACCCTTTAACCGCATACCAAACATGTATATGACATTGTACACTATAATTACTCCAATCATATGTATAGAAAAAGCAGCAGTTTAAGGATATAGTAATTTGCCTGAAATTTTGGAATCAATACATGGTATTATTTAATTGGTTCTATGCAGGATTGTCTATTCCATAATTGCTATGATATTTAAGAGGGGTATTTATCAAAGTAAGATAAAAACAGCTAATTTCCATTGTAATAATAGTAGGCATCTGGGTTTTTTTTTTTAAAACAATTTACTAAGCAATGTACCAAAGCTATAAAGTCACACACATACACAGTGTACCTTGTATTTCCATCTATAGATATAAATTATAACAACTACCTTTTTTATATTTCTGAATTATTTATTATGAGTCACTGTCACATACTGCTATTCTGATAAATTATATCAGTATGTGACAGTGATTCATGATAAATAATTCAGAAATAGAAAAGTAATAGTTATCATTATTCGAATCAGTGACAATCAGATTAGGCCCATAAGATTACTTACTGGCTCAGGAAATACATTTTTAAACAAAATGCAACCTCACTTGCTGGGTGATAACCAATACCTGACAGCTACAGATATAAATGACATACTGTTAACCGTTTCCCTGCAAGAATGTATGACAGACAGTTACCCACCCACCCTCGCACTTACAAACTTGGAGATCTTTCTTTCATGTAATTGGCAAGAGTCCATGAGCTAGTGACGTATGGGATATACAATCCTACCAGGAGGAGCAAAGTTTCCCAAACCTCAAAATGCCTATAAATACACCCCTCACCACACCCACAATTCAGTTTTACAAACTTTGCCTCCTATGGAGGTGGTGAAGTAAGTTTGTGCTTGATTTTTTACGTGGATATGCGCTTCTCAGCATTTTGAAGCCTGATTCGTCTCAGAGTACAGAGTTTGTCAGAGGGATGTGAAGGGAGTATCACCTATTGATTCTATGGTTTTCCTCACGGGAAATCTTTTCAAAGGTTCTGTTATCGGTCGTAGAGATTCATCTCCTACCTCCCTTTTCAGATCGACGATATACTCTCATATTCCATTACCTCTACTGATACTGTTTCAGTACTGGTTTGGCTATCTGCTATATATGGATGGGTGTCTTTTGGTAAGTAGGTTTTCATTACTTAAGACACTCTCAGCTGTGGTGTTTGGCACTTTATGTATTATAAAGTTTTAAATATATGTATTGTACTTATATTTGCCATGAGTCAGTTTTATGTATATTTCCTTTTGCAGACTATCAGTTTCAAAATTGGGAATAATATCTAGGAAGTTATATTTTATTACCTGGGGTATAGTCTTTTCTTCAAATTTGACTGCTTTTTCATTAATTTTCGCAGGCAAAATCAGGCTTGCGAGGTCGCAAAATGCTGATATTTATTGCGTCATTCTTGGCTCTTTTTTTTTTTTGGCGCAAAGGTATATTCGATGACGCAAATTCGTCATTTCCGGCATCTTAGTTGACGCCTGTTTTCCTTACACAAGGTTGCGTCTGCCATGACGAGAGTTTATTTAAACGACACTTCCTATATGCCCCTTGCTCTTTTTTATGCTCAGAGGGCTATGCTGTTTGCATTTTTTTTCCCATTTCCGAAACTGCCATATAAGGAAATTGATCATTTTGTTCTATATGGTTTTTTTTCTCTTACATTTGCAAGATGTCTCAATCTGATCTTGTTTCAGAAACCACTGTTGGAATCCCGCTGCATGATAACAGTTCTACCAAAGATAAGTGTATCTGTTGTAAGTGTGTGTAGATTATGAGGCCGAATTATCAAATGTCTGTCGGACCTGATCCGACAGTGCGGATCAGGTCCGACAGACATCACTCAATGCGGAGAGCAATACGCTCTCCGTATTCAGTATTGCACCAGCAGCTCATAAGAGCTGCTGGTGCAACTCCGCCCCCTGCAGATTCGCAGCCAATCAGCCGCCAGCAGGGAGGTGTCAATCAATTGAATTGTGGCGATTCCTGTCCACCTCATCAGAGCAGGCGGACAGGGTTTTGGAGCAGCGGTCTTTAGACTGCTGCTCCATGACTTGTGTTTCTGGTGAGTCTGAAGACTCGCCAGAAACAAGGGCCCTCAAGCTCCGTACGAAGCTTGATAAATGGGCATCCCAATCTCCAGCTGTAATATGTAACAGTTGTCATGACAAGCTTTTGCATGCAGAGAATGTATCCTCCAGTACTAGTACAATGCCTGTTGTAATTTCAACATCCTGATGTACATCCTGTGAATATAAAAGATTTTTTATTGTTGATGTGAATCAGAAGGCTTCGTCTGCTATTCCGCCTTCTTAATTATCCTCCTCTGAGGATCTATCTGGTTCAGAAGATCCTTCCTCAGATATTGACACTGACAAATCTACATATCTCTTTAAGATGGAGTATATTCGTAAAGAAGTGTTGGTTGCTTTGGATATTGAGGACCGGAAAAGTTGAAATCTGTGACATAACATACGATCCGCCGGTCTCAGTCCGACACAGATCAATGCTTACGTCACTACAGATGTTCGAATGCAAATTTGGCACTGACTACTTTTTGCTAGTTAACAAATATCTAACAGGTACGCTCTCCACTATTCCGGCCCAGCGTACCTGCATTTCAATCCGCTGCTCTGGAGGCGGCGGATGCCATAGGAATCAATTGAAGTCTGAAAGCAACGAAAGCTCATGTTCGCTGCTGCCCGATATCCCATTGATTCCTATGGGAGAATAAAAGTTACGTTTACATCTAACATTTTTTCCCTGAGTCTAAACACACCTAATCTGCCACCCCCTACACCGCCGCCACCTACAATATACTTATTAACCCCTAATCTGCCGCCCCGCCACTGCCGCCACCTACAATATACTTATTAACCCCTAATCTGCCGCCCTGCCACTGCCGCCACCTACAATATACTTTACTCCTAATCTGCCACCCCCTACACCGCCGCCACCTACAATATACTTATTAACCCCTAATCTGCCACCCTGCCACTGCCGCCACCTACAATATACTTATTTACCCCTAATCTGCCGCCCCCTACATAAAAGTATTAACCCCTAATCTGCCACCCGACACCGCTGCCACCTACATTATACTTATTAATCCCTAATCTACCGCCCGACATTGCCGCCACCTACACAAATTTATTAACCCCTATCCCGCCGCTCCCGGAGCCCACCGCAACTAAATGTAATAACCCCTAAACCCCTGGCCTCCCACATCACTACCACTTAGTAAACCTATTAACCCCTAAACCGTCAGTCCCCCACATTGCCATAAACTAAATTCACCTATTAACCCCTAACAGCCCGCTAATTTTATATTAAATATTAACTCATCCCTATCTTATAATAAATTTAAACTTGCCTTTAGATTTAAACTATTAATGAACCTACCTTAACTATTATACTAAAATTACATTAAACTAATAATCTACCCTGTTATACTAAAATTACATTAAACTACAAATTAAATTAACTATTATATATTTAAACACCTAACCCTACTCAAATAATTTAAATCTACAATAAAAAATTACAAAGTTACACAAAATAAAAAAGAAATTATCAAATATTTCAATTAATTACACCTAATCTAAGAGCCCTATGAAAATAAAAAGCCTCCCCCCAAAAAAAAAAAAACCCTAACCTACAAATAGACCTTAAAAGGGCCTTTTGCGGGGCATTGCCCCAAAGAAATCGGCTCTTTTACCTGTAAATAAAAAATACAAATACCCACCACCCACACAACCAACCCCCCCAAATTAAAACCTAACTAAAAAAAACTAAGCTCCCCATTGCCCTGAAAAGGGCATTTGTATGGGCATTGCCCTTAAAAGGGCATTTAGCTCTATTGCTGCCCAAACCCTAACCTAAAAATAAAAACCCACCCAATAAACCCTTAAAAAATCCTAACACTAACCCCCGAAGATCCACTTACAGTTTTGAAGATCCGACATCATCCTCAAAGAAGCCGGCAGATGTCTTCATCCAAGCGCCCGAAGTCTTCATCCAAGCCCATAGAGGTTTTCACCCAGGCGGCATCTTATATCTTCATCCATCCGGCGCGGAGCGGCTCCATCTTCGACATCAGACGCGGAGCATCCTCTTACTGTAACAATGAAGGTTCCTTTAAATGATGTCATCAAAGATGGCGTCCCTTAGATTCCAATTAGCTGATAGAATTCTATCAGCCAATCGGAATTAAGGTTGAAAAAATCCTATTGACTGTTGCAATCAGCCAATAGGATTGAGCTCACATTCTATTGGCTATTATAATCAGTCAATAGAATGCAAGCTCAATCCTATTGGCTGATTGCAACAGCCAATAGTTTTTTTTTTTTTTTTTTTTTTTTCAACCTTAATTCCGATTGTCTGATGGAATTCTATCAGCTAATTGGAATCTTAGGGACGCCATCTTGGATGACGTCATTTAAAGGAACCTTCATTGTTCAAGAAGACGTCGTAAGAAGAGGATGCTCCGCGTCTGATGTCTTAAAGATGGAGCCGCTCCGCGCCGGATGGATGAAGATAGAAGATGCCGTCTGGGTGAAGACCTCTGCAGGCTTGGATGAAGACTTCTGCCGGCTTCTTTGAGGATGGATGTCGGATCTTCAAAACTGTAAGTGGATCTTCGGGGGTTAGTGTTAGGATTTTAAGGTTTTATTTTTAGGTTAGGGTTTGGGCAGTAGTAGAGCTAAATGCCCATTTAAGGGCAATGCCCATACAAATGCCCTTTTCAGGGCAATGCCCATACAAATGCCCTTTTCAGGGCAATGGGGAGTTTATATTTTTTTTTAGTTAGGTTTTTATTTGGGTGGTTGGTTGTGTGGGTGGTGGGTTTTACTGTTGGGGGGGGTATTTGTATTTTTTTATTTACAGGTAAAAGAGCTGATTTCTTTGGGACAATGCCCCGCAAAGGGCCCTTTTAAGGGCTATTTGTAGGTTAGGGTTTTTTTTTTATTGGGGGGGCTTTTTTATTTTCATAGGGCTCTTAGATTAGGTGTAATTAGTTTAAATCTTTGATAATTCCTTTTTTATTTTGTGTAACTTAGTGTTTATTTTTTTGTAACTTAGTTGTTAGTTTTTTGTAACTTTTGTAATTTTTTATTGTAGATTTAAATTTGAGTAGGGTTAGGTGTTTTTTTTAAATATATAATATAGTTAATTTAAGTTGTAGTTTTAATGTAATTTTAGTATAACAGTTGGGGTAGGTTCATTAATAGTTTAATATAGTTTAATGTAATTCTAAAGGTAAGCTTAAATATTTATTATGATAGGGATGAGTTAATATTTAATATAAAGTTAGCGGGTTGTTAGGTTTAGGGGTTAAACAGTTTAGTATAGTGGCGGTGCTTAGTGACAGGTTATAAATAAAGCTGTGAAAAAGCTGAAGAGCAGCGAGATCGATGACTTTAGTTAACAGTCCGCTGCTAATCGCCCCGTACTTGGTGCACGGCTTTTTGACAGCTTTTTATATAAATATGTAGAGCGTATTCAGGTCCACGGCAGCAATGTCAGGGGAGCGTATTGGTGCCGTTGAATGCAAGTAAGTTGACGGCTTGATAAGTAGGCCTCTGTCTTTAGCTATTTTAGCTAGAAGAGCTTTGTGGATTAAATATTGGAATGCTGACAGGGTTTATAAATCTAGATTACTATCTCTTTCCAAGGTAATAATTTATTTGGTTCTCAGTTGGATTCATTTATCTCAACTATCAATGGGGGGGGAGGGAGTTTTTTTTTTGCTTCAGGATATAGTCCTAAGGGTAAATCTAAAACCTTCAAGTTGGAATAGATCCAAGCCCTTTAAGAAACCAAAGCTAGCCCCAAGTCTGCATGAACCTTCATGCAGACTTGGCCCTCATTTCAGCTCGGCTGGTGGGGGACAGATTTAATTTTTTTTTCCAAAACATTTGGTCAGATTATGTCCAAAATCAGTGTATTCAGAGTGTTGTCTCTCAAGGGTAGCAAATAGGATTCAGAGTAAGACCACCTGTGAGATATTATTTATTTTCTCACACATCCCAGTAAATCCAGTAAAGGCTCAGGCTTTTCTGAAGTATGTTTCAGATCTCGAGCGTTCAGGGAGAAATCATAACAGTTCCGTTTCAGGAACAGGGTCTGGGGTTTTATTCAAATCTATTCATTGTCCCAAAGAAAGAGATAATGTATTCGGGCCAGTTCTGGATATGAAATTTTGAATCGTTTTGTAAGAGTGCCATCTTTCAAATGGTAACTATAAGGACTATTCTGCCTTTTGTTCAGCAAGGTCATTATATGTCCACAATAGGCTTACAGGATGCATATCTTAATTTTCCGATTCATCCAGACCATTATCGGTTTCTGAGATTCTCTTTTTCTAGACTAGCATTCTTAATTTGTCGCTCTTCCATTTGGCCTAGCGACAGCTCCAAGTTTTTTCTCAAAGGTACTTTGTGTCCTACTCTCTGTATTCAGAGAACAGGGTATTGCGGTGTTCCTTTTTTGGATGATACCTTGGTACTAGCTCAGTTTTTTACATTCTGCCGAATCTCACACAAATCAACCAGTATTGTTTCTTCAAAGACATGGTTGGAGGATCAATTTACCAGAAAGTTCCTTGATTCCTCAGACAAGGGTCACCTTTTTAGGTTTCCAGATAGATTCAATGTCCATGACTGTCTCTAATACAAGACTAATGAAATTGGTTTCAACTTGTCAAAACCTTCCGTCTCGATCATTCTCTTTGCTTGTTATGGAGCTGTCTGGGGATCTGACAGCACAAGGAGTTTGGAAACCTCAAGAGGCAAGGTTACCAATTAATATTTTAGAAATCTGTACTATTTTCAGGGCTCTTCAGGTTTGGCCTCTGTTGAAGAGAGAATCATTTGTTTTCAAACAGACAATATTACAACTGTGGCATATGTTAATCATCAGGGTGGGACTCATAGTCCCCTAGCTATGAAACAAGTATCTTGGATACTTTCTTGGGCGGAATCCAGCTCTTGTCTAATTTCCCTGGTACATATCCCAGGTATAGTCAATTGGGAAGCGGATTATCTCAGCCGTCAGACTTTACATCCGGTGGAGTGTTTTCTCTCCATCCAAATGTGTGTTTTGTTTTTTTCTGATTCTTCAGATGTGGGGTCTTCCAGAAATAGATCTGATGGCTTCCCAGCTAAACAAACTTCCCAGGTACTTGTTCAGTTCCAGGGATCATCAGGCAGAGTCGTTACATGCTTTAGCAGTTCTTTGGTTTTACCAACCTGCTTATATTTTCCTGCCTCTAGTTTTTCTTCCAAAATTGATCTCCAAGATCGTAAAACAATAGTTTGTTTTTCTGGTAGTACCAGCATGGCCTCACAGGTTTTGGTATGCGGATCTTGTTTGGATGTCCAGTTACCAACATTGGCCACTTCCTTTAAGACCAGACCTTTTTGTCTCAAGATTCGTTTTTCCATCAGGATCTCAAATCTTTAAATCTTTAAATTTGAAGGTATGGAAATTGAACGCTTAGTCATAGAGGTTTCTCTGACTCAGTGATTAATACTATGTTACAGGCTCGTAAATCTGTTTCTAGGAAGATTTATTATCGAGTTTGGAAGACTTCTATTTTATTTTACAGTTTCTTCAGGATGGTTTGGATAAAGATTTGTCTGCAAGTTCCTTGAAGCGCCAAATCTCTGCTCTTTCTGTTTTTATTTCACAGAAAGATTGCTAAGCTTCCTGATATTCACTGTTTTTTTTATACAGGCTTTGGTCCGTATGAAGCCTGTCATTAAATCGATCTCTCCTCCTTAATTTAATTTTGTTTTGAAGGCTTTTACAGGCTCCTCCTTTTGAGCCTACTTTCTTGGAAAGTGTTTTTCCTTTTGGCTATCTCTTCTGCTAGAAGAGTTTCCAAATTATCTGCTCTTTCTTGTGAGTCTCCTTTTCTGATTTTCCATCAGAATAAGGCGGTTTTGCTGACTTCATTAAATTTCTTCCTAAGGTTGTGAATTCTATTAACATTAATAGGGAAATTGTTGTTCCCTCTCTGTGTCCTAATCCTAAGAATTCTTTTGAGAGATCCTTACAGTCTTTGGATATTGTTGGAGCTTTGAAATATTATGTTGAAGCTACTAAAGATTTCAGGAAGACTTCAAGTCTATTTGTTTTTTTCTGGTTCTAGGAAAGGTCAGAAAGCTTCTGCCATTTCCTTGGCATCTTGGTTAAAGCTTTTGATTCATCAGGCTTATTTGGAGTCGGGTCAGCCCCCGCCTCAGAGAATCACAGCTTATTCTACTACATCAGTCTCCACTTTGTGGGCTTTTAAGAATGAAACTTCAGTTAATCAGATTTGCAAAGCAGCAACTTGGTCTTCTTTGCATACATTTACTAAATTCTATAATTTTGATGTGTTTTCTACCAAAAACTCAAGCAGCTGTTTCAGTTTGATTCCTCTGCTTTATGTTTTAAGGTTTTTGTTTTTGTTTTTTCTTTTCAATTATGAGAAACTTATTTTTTGGATGTGGATTTAATTTTTTCAGCGGAAAATAGCTGTTTTTTTTATTTTATCCCTCCCTCTCTAGTGACTCTTCTGTGGAGTACCACATATTTGGTATTTATATCTCATACGTCACTAGCTCATGGACTCTTGCCAATTACATAAAAGAAAACATAATTTATGTAAGAACTTACCTGATAAATTAATTTCTTTCATATTGGCAAGAGTCCATGAGACCCACCACTTTTTTTTTTTTTTTTTTTTTTCAGTGGTTTTGATTTTTTGTATAAAGCACAATTTTATTTCCAGTTCCCCCTTTTTTTTTTTTTTTTAAGCTTTCTACTCCTTTTTCTATCACCCACTACTTGGCTATTCGTTAAACTGAATTGAGGGTGTGGTGAGGGGTGTATTTATAGGCATTTTGAGGTTTGGGAAACTTTGCCCCTCCTGGTAGGAATGTATATCCCCTACGTCACTAGCTCATGGACTCTTGCCAATATGAAAGAAATTAATTTATCAGGTAAGTTCCCCAACATTTGAAATGTTCAAAAAGGGACAATAGCGGTGCGGTTTAATATCGTTGTGGATGTACAATATTACTGACTGGTAACTGGGGCAAATGTTTCCTTGACAAAGATGCACAGAGCTACAGTTTTTTTCAGTGTGGGCGGGGCTAAGAACCGACGGCCCAACAGCTTCTGTCCCTATGGTCAGTCTGGTCCTCTGTTTCTTTGTTTGAGACTAAAAAATCTTTATCAGCATTTTAACCTCTAGAAAATGTACTGCACATGCTTCTAAATGTTATGACACCTTTATTGTGCATATTTATGTAGCATATGTTTTTGTTTTTTTGGTTAATATTGTGATTTTGAGAGAAACCTTTTGTTTAGTGTGGATATTTGTACTGTCTTTGTTTATCCTTTCAAATAGAAACCTTAAGTGGACAACCAGTACACAAACACGGGAGTGTGTGCAGAATTGTGTACTATAAATATTATTATTTTTATTCTTATTATTCTCCTTGTTTTTGTGTTAATGTGTCTCTAAGCCCATTACAGCACGATTCAAATTAATGTGATGGTAAATCCTAGCGTTTCTGAAACACTAGGATTTACCATCGGAACAAATAAAGGACTTTCAGAACGCTATTTGGCTAAGAGGTGGAAACGTTGCCTCTCAGCCAAATAGCATTCTGCCATGGGCTGCCTTTGCAGCTCAGTGAGGTGAATGCTGCAAGCAAAGGAGATTTTAGCATGAAGTATTTTATACTTCATGGCTGAAAGTCCTTTATTTGTTCCAATGGTAAATCCTAGCGTTTCAGAAACTCTAGGTTTTACCATCACATTAATGTAATCCTGAGGAGCTTGGGTTTTTATATATAGAATAAGTTGCAAAAATGAGAGCACTTCTAGGAGTCGCATTTGCCTAGTCCTGTACTAGGGAGATGCACAAGCCTCATGAATAGAGTGCGTAAATAGCTGAAATGTGACGTTTTTGTATCCCTGTTTTATGTTCCTTTTCTCCTCTTCCTTTAGAATTCATTCAATGCGGTCACTCAGCTTGCACAACAACCTCCTGACCTACCTCCCTCGTGAGATCCTCAGCTTGGTGCACCTGCAGGAACTCAGTCTGCGTGGGAATCCCTTGGTGGTGAGATTTGTACGTGACCTGATTTACACGCCACCCACTCTGCTGGAA
>NC_069501.1:38356278-38418778 GCF_027579735.1 Bombina bombina
ATATATATATATATATATATATATATATATATATATATATACATACACACACGCACATACTTATACATACATATATACACACACACATACTTATACATACATATACACACACATACTTATACATACATATACACACATACTTATACATACATATATACACATACTTATACACAATAAATTACTTTGTGTAAGAAAATATTAAACTTGGTAACAGCACAGACTGCACATACATTATAAATAATTATTATTATATATGTAATTAGTGTTTCTCTCTGGATATATTTAAATAACTCTTTGTGTCAGGATGCAAAATATACTGCCAGAGGAGAATCGGTATATCAGCTACTACAAATCCCATCAGAGACATTGTTGCAGAATTGAGTATATAGCATTAGCACTTAGTTGCTGTATTTATAAACCAAATCGGTTACTGGGACAAACAGGTACTGAAAGGGTTAATGACCAAACACAAAATCCAATCCGCACGGAATTCGGGATATTAAAAATGATTCTCATTGATATAACAGAGTACAAAGGGTTAACCCCCCCCCCCCCCTCCTATGGAATGCAGAGCGCTGAGATGGGGAACCCCCGGGACGGTACATACCAGAGCCTGGGCACAGGGCAGGGCTAGCAAGGCCAGCAACGGCAGAGTCCTCAGCAGCTGGGGATGGAAGAGAGATAAACCGTTATTGTAACCGGCAGAAGGGTTAGTCAGCTGGGGTTAATACCGGGATAGAACCGATAGATTTACCATTGTAGGTGTCTGTGCAGGGGTCTGATCTTCTCTTCTTCTGTACGATACGATTGTCTTTACTGGGCTGTGCTGCTGAAACTGTATCCTAAATACTGACTGCCCTCCCCTCTGTATATCCCTCCTCCCTGTATCCCTCCCCTCCCTGTATCCTAAATACTGACTGCCCTCCCCTCTGTGTATCCCTCCTCCCTGTATCCTAAATACTAACTCCCCTCCCCTCTGTGTATCCCTCCCCTCCCTGTATCCTAAATACTAACTCCCCTCCCCTCTGTGTATCCCTCCTCCCTTTATCCCTCCCCTCCCTGTATCCTAAATACTGACTGTCCTCCCCTCTGTGTATCCCTCTTCCCTTTATCCCTCCCCTCCCTGTATCCTAAATACTGACGCCCCTCCCCTCTGTGTATCCCTCCTCCCTGTATCCCTTCCCTCCCTGTATCCTAAATACTGACTGCCCTCCCCTCTGTGTATCCCTCCTCCCTGTATCCCTCCCCTCCCTGTATCCTAAATACTGACTGCCCTCCCCTCTGTGTATCCCTCCTCCCTGTATCCCTTCCCTCCCTGTATCCTAAATACTGACGCCCCTCCCCTCCTCCCTGTATCCATCCCCTCCCTGTATCCTAAGTACTGATTGCCATCCCCTCTGTGTATCCCTCCCCTCCCTGTATCCTAAATACTGACTGCCCTCCCCTCTGTGTATCCCTCCTCCCTGTATCCCTTCCCTCCCTGTATCCTAAATACTGACTGTCCTCCCCTCTGTGTATCCCTCCTCCCTGTATCCCTCCCCTCCCTGTATCCTAAATACTGACTGCCCTCCCCTCTGTGTATCCCTCCTCCCTGTATCCCTTCCCTCCCTGTATCCTAAATACTGACTGCCCTCCCCTCTGTGTATCCCTCCTCCCTGTATCCCTCCCCTCCCTGTATCCTAAATACTGACTCCCCTCCCCTCTGTGTATCCCTCCTCCCTGTATCCCTCCCCTCCCTGTATCCTAAATACTGACAGCCCGCCCCTCTGAGTATCCCTCCTCACTGTATCCCTCATCTCCCTGTATCCTAAATACTGACTGTCCTCCCCTCTGTGTATCCCTCCTCCCTGTATCCTAAATACTAACTCCCCTCCCCTCTGTGTATCCCTCCCCTCCCTGTATCCTAAATACTGACTGCCCTCCCCTCTGTGTATCCCTCCTCCCTTTATCCCTCCCCTCCCTGTATCCTAAATACTGACTGTCCTCCCCTCTGTGTATCCCTCTTCCCTTTATCCCTCCCCTCCCTGTATCCTAAATAAAGACTGCCCTCCCCTCCCTGTATCCCTCCCTAAACACTGCCAGCATCCTTATAGCCCTCTGTATACTAAACACTGCCAGAATCCTTATAACCCCCTCTGTATACTAAACACTGCCAGCATCCTTATAGCCCATCTGTTTGTTTACTAAACACTGCCAGCATCCTTATAGCCCCTCTGTACACTAAACACTGCCGGCATCCTTATAGCCCCTCTGTATACTAAACACTGCCAGCATCCTTATACCCCCTCTGTATACTAAACACTGCCAGCATCCTTATAGCCCCTCTGTACACTAAATACTGCCAGCATCCTTATAGCCCCTCTGTACACTAAACACTGCCAGCATCCTTATACCCCCTCTGTATACTAAACACTGCCAGCATCCTTATAGCCCCCTCTGTATACTAAACACTGCCAGCATCCTTATACCCCTCTGTATACTAAACACTGCCAGCATCCTTATATCCCCTCTGTATACTAAACACTGCCGGCATCCTTATATCCCCTCTGTATACTAAACACTGCCAGCATCCTTATAGCCCCTCTGTACACTAAACACTGCCAGCATCCTTATACCCCCTCTGTATACTAAACACTGCCAGCATCCTTATAGCCCCTCTGTATACTAAACACTGCCAGCATCCTTATACCCCCTCTGTATACTAAACACTGCCAGCATCCTTATATCCCCTCTGTATACTAAACACTGCCGGCATCCTTATATCCCCTCTGTATACTAAACACTGCCAGCATCCTTATATCCCCTCTGTATACTAAACACTGCCAGCATCCTTATAGCCCCCTCTGTATACTAAACACTGCCGGCATCCTTATAGCCCCCTCTGTATACTAAACACTGCCGGCATCCTTATACCCCCTCTGTATACTAAATACTGCCAGCATCCTTATACCCCCTCTGTATACTAAATACTGCCAGCATCCTTATACCCCCTCTGTATACTAAACACTGCCAGCATCCTTATAGCCCCTCTGTATACTAAACACTGCCAGCATCCTTATAGCCCCCATCTGTACACTAAACACTGCCGGCATCCTTATATCCCCTCTGTATACTAAACACTGCCAGCATCCTTATACCCCTCTGTATACTAAACACTGCCAGCATCCTTATACCCCTCTGTATACTAAACACTGCCGGCATCCTTATACCCCTCTGTATACTAAACACTTCTGGCATCCTTATAGCCCCTCTGCATACTAAACACTGCCGGCATCCTTATAGCCCCTCTGTATACTAAACACTGCCGGCATCCTTATAGCCCCTCTGTATACTAAACACTGCCAGCATCCTTATAGCCCCCTCTGTATACTAAACACTGCCAGCATCCTTATACCCCCTCTGTATACTAAACACTGCCGGCATCCTTATACCCCTCTGTATACTAAACACTTCTGGCATCCTTATAGCCCCTCTGTATACTAAACACTGCCGGCATCCTTATACCCCCTCTGTATACTAAACACTGCCGGCATCCTTATACCCCCTCTGTATACTAAACACTGCCGGCATCCATATACCCCCTCTGTATACTAAACACTGCCAGCATCCTTATACCCCCTCTGTATACTAAACACTGCCAGCATCCTTATAACCCCTCTGTATACTAAACACTGCCGGCATCCTTATAGCCCCTCTGTATACTAAACACTGCCAGCATCCTTATAGCCCCCTCTGTATACTAAACACTGCCAGCATCCTTATAGCCCCTCTGTATACTAAACACTGCCAGCATCCTTATAGCCCCTCTGTATACTAAACACTGCCAGCATCCTTATAGCCACTCTGTATACTAAACACTGCCAGCATCCATATAGCCCCTGTGTATACTAAATACTGCCAGCATCCTTATACCCACTCTGTATACTAAACACTGCCGGCATCCTTATAGCCCCTCTGTATACTAAACACTGCCGGCATCCTTATAGCCCCTCTGTATACTAAACACTGCCAGCATCCTTATAACCACTCTGTATACTAAACACTGCCAGCATCCATATAGCCCCTCTGTATACTAAACACTGCCAGCATCCTTATAGCCCCTCTGTATACTAAACACTGCCAGCATCCTTATACCCCCTCTGTATACTAAACACTGCCGGCATCCTTATAGCCCCTCTGTATACTAAACACTGCCGGCATCCTTATAGCCCCTCTGTATACTAAACACTGCCAGCATCCTTATAACCCCTCTGTATACTAAACACTGCCAGCATCCATATAGCCCCTCTGTATACTAAACACTGCCAGCATCCTTATAGCCCCTCTGTATACTAAACACTGCCAGCATCCTTATAGCCCCCATCTGTACACTAAACACTGCCAGCATCCTTATAGCCCCTCTGTATACTAAACACTGCCAGCATCCTTATAGCCCCTCTGTATACTAAACACTGCCAGCATCCTTATACCCCCTCTGTATACTAAACACTGCCAGCATCCTTATATCCCCTCTGTATACTAAACACTGCCGGCATCCTTATATCCCCTCTGTATACTAAACACTGCCAGCATCCTTATATCCCCTCTGTATACTAAACACTGCCAGCATCCTTATAGCCCCCTCTGTATACTAAACACTGCCGGCATCCTTATAGCCCCTCTGTATACTAAACACTGCCGGCATCCTTATAGCCCCCTCTGTATACTAAACACTGCCAGCATCCTTATAGCCCCTCTGTATACTAAACACTGCCAGCATCCTTATAGCCCCCTCTGTATACTAAACACTGCAGGCATCCTTATATCCCCTCTGTATACTAAACACTGCCAGCATCCTTATAGCCCCTCTGTATACTAAACACTGCCAGCATCCTTATACCCCCTCTGTATACTAAACACTGCCAGCATCCTTATAGCCCCTCTGTATACTAAACACTGCCAGCATCCTTATAGCCCCCTCTGTATACTAAACACTGCCGGCATCCTTATATCCCCTCTGTATACTAAACACTGCCAGCATCCTTATACCCCCTCTGTATACTAAACACTGCCAGCATCCTTATACCCCTCTGTATACTAAACACTGCCGGCATCCTTATACCCCTCTGTATACTAAACACTGCCTGCATCCTTATAGCCCCTCTGTATACTAAACACTGCCAGCATCCTTATAGCCCCTCTGTATACTAAACACTGCCGGCATCCTTATAGCCCCTCTGTATACTAAACACTGCCAGCATCCTTATACCCCCAATGTATACTAAACACTGCCAGGCATCCTTATAGCCCCTCTGTATACTAAACACTGCCAGCATCCTTATACCCCTCTGTATACTAAACACTGCCAGCATCCTTATACCCCCTCTGTATACTAAACACTGCCAGCATCCTTATAGCCCCTCTGTATACTAAACACTGCCAGCATCCTTATACCCCTCTGTATACTAAACACTGCCGGCATCCTTATAGCCCCCTCTGTATACTAAACACTGCCAGCATCCTTATAGCCCCTCTGTATACTAAACACTGCCAGCATCCTTATAACCCCTCTGTATACTAAACACTGCCGGCATCCTTATAGCCCCTCTGTATACTAAACACTGCCAGCATCCTTATAGCCCCTCTGTATACTAAACACTGCCAGCATCCTTATAGCCCCTCTGTATACTAAACACTGCCAGCATCCTTATAGCCCCTCTGTATACTAAACACTGCCAGCATCCTTATAGCCCCTCTGTATACTAAACACTGCCAGCATCCATATAGCCCCTCTGTATACTAAACACTGCCAGCATCCTTATACCCCCTCTGTATACTAAACACTGCCGGCATCCTTATAGCCCCTCTGTATACTAAACACTGCCGGCATCCTTATAGCCCCTCTGTATACTAAACACTGCCAGCATCCTTATAGCCCCTCTGTATACTAAACACTGCCAGCATCCTTATAGCCCCTCTGTATACTAAACACTGCCAGCATCCTTATAGCCCCCTCTGTATACTAAACACTGCCAGCATCCTTATAGCCCCTCTGTATACTAAACACTGCCAGCATCCTTATAGCCCCTCTGTATACTAAACACTGCCAGCATCCTTATACCCCCTCTGTATACTAAACACTGCCAGCATCCTTATACCCCTCTGTATACTAAACACTGCCAGCATCCTTATAGCCCCTCTGTATACTAAACACTGCCAGCATCCTTATAGCCCCCTCTGTATACTAAACACTGCCGGCATCCTTATAGCCCCTCTGTATACTAAACACTGCCAGCATCCTTATAGCCCCTCTGTATACTAAACACTGCCAGCATCCTTATAGCCCCTCTGTATACTAAACACTGCCAGCATCCTTATACCCCCTCTGTATACTAAACACTTCCTGCATCCTTATAGCCCCTCTGTATACTAAACACTGCCGGCATCCTTATACCCCCTCTGCATACTAAACACTGCCGGCATCCTTACAGCCCCTCTGTATACTAAA
This sequence comes from Bombina bombina, assembly GCF_027579735.1. Classification (NCBI taxonomy): domain Eukaryota; kingdom Metazoa; phylum Chordata; class Amphibia; order Anura; family Bombinatoridae; genus Bombina; species Bombina bombina. Next base: position 38,362,766 of record NC_069501.1, read on the forward strand.
CACTGCCAGCATCCTTATACCCCCTCTGTATACTAAACACTGCCAGCATCCTTATACCCCCTCTGTATACTAAACGCTGCCAGCATCCTTATAGCCCCTCTGTATACTAAACACTGCCAGCATCCTTATACCCCTCTGTATACTAAACACTGCCGGCATCCATATACCCCCTCTGTATACTAAACACTGCCAGCATCCTTATACCCCCTCTGTATACTAAACACTGCCAGCATCCTTATAACCCCTCTGTATACTAAACACTGCCGGCATCCTTATAGCCCCTCTGTATACTAAACACTGCCAGCATCCTTATAGCCCCTCTGTATACTAAACACTGCCAGCATCCTTATAACCACTCTGTATACTAAACACTGCCAGCATCCTTATAGCCCCTGTGTATACTAAATACTGCCAGCATCCTTATACCCACTCTGTATACTAAACACTGCCGGCATCCTTATAGCCCCTCTGTATACTAAACACTGCCGGCATCCTTATAGCCCCTCTGTATACTAAACACTGCCAGCATCCTTATAGCCCCTCTGTATACTAAACACTGCCAGCATCCTTATAACCACTCTGTATACTAAACACTGCCAGCATCCTTATAGCCCCTCTGTATACTAAACACTGCCAGCATCCTTATAACCACTCTGTATACTAAACACTGCCAGCATCCTTATACCCCCTCTGTATACTAAACACTGCCAGCATCCTTATAGCCCCTCTGTATACTAAACACTGCCAGCATCCTTATAACCACTCTGTATACTAAACACTGCCAGCATCCATATACCCCCTCTGTATACTACATACTGCCAGCATCCTTATAACCCCTCTGTATACTAAACACTGCCGGCATCCTTATACCCCCTCTGTATACTAAACACTGCCGGCATCCTTATACCCCCTCTGTATACTAAACACTGCCGGCATCCTTATACCCCCTCTGTATACTAAACACTGCCAGCATCCTTATAGCCCCTCTGTATACTAAACACTGCCGGCATCCTTATAACCCCTCTGTATACTAAACACTGCCAGCATCCTTATACCCCCTCTGTATACTAAACACTGCCAGCATCCTTATACCCCCTCTGTATACTAAACACTGCCAGCATCCTTATACCCCCTCTGTATACTAAACGCTGCCAGCATCCTTATAGCCCCTCTGTATACTAAACACTGCCAGCATCCTTATACCCCTCTGTATACTAAACACTGCCGGCATCCATATACCCCTCTGTATACTAAACACTGCCAGCATCCTTATACCCCCTCTGTATACTAAACACTGCCAGCATCCTTATAACCCCTCTGTATACTAAACACTGCCGGCATCCTTATAGCCCCTCTGTATACTAAACACTGCCAGCATCCTTATAGCCCCTCTGTATACTAAACACTGCCAGCATCCTTATAGCCCCTCTGTATACTAAACACTGCCAGCATCCTTATAACCACTCTGTATACTAAACACTGCCAGCATCCTTATAGCCCCTCTGTATACTAAACACTGCCAGCATCCTTATAGCCCCTCTGTATACTAAACACTGCCGGCATCCTTATAGCCCCTCTGTATACTAAACACTGCCAGCATCCTTATAGCCCCTCTGTATACTAAACACTGCCAGCATCCTTATAGCCCCTCTGTATACTAAACACTGCCAGCATCCTTATAACCCCTCTGTATACTAAACACTGCCAGCATCCTTATAGCCCCTCTGTATACTAAACACTGCCAGCATCCTTATAACCCCTCTGTATACTAAACACTGCCAGCATCCTTATACCCCCTCTGTATACTAAACACTGCCAGCATCCTTATAGCCCCTCTGTATACTAAACACTGCCAGCATCCTTATACCCCTCTGTATACTAAACACTGCCAGCATCCTTATACCCCCTCTGTATACTAAACACTGCCAGCATCCTTATACCCCTCTGTATACTAAACACTGCCAGGCATCCTTATAGCCCCTCTGTATACTAAACACTGCCAGGCATCCTTATACCCCCTCTGTATACTAAACACTGCCAGCATCCTTATAGCCCCTCTGTATACTAAACACTGCCAGCATCCTTATACCCCCTCTGTATACTAAACACTGCCAGCATCCTTATAGCCCCTCTGTATACTAAACACTGCCGGCATCCTTATAACCCCTCTGTATACTAAACACTGCCAGCATCCTTATACCCACTCTGTATACTAAACACTGCCAGCATCCTTATACCCCCTCTGTATACTAAACACTGCCAGCATCCTTATAGCCCCTGTGTATACTAAACACTGCCAGCATCCTTATAGCCCCTCTGTATACTAAACACTGCCAGCATCCTTATACCCCCTCTGTATACTAAACACTGCCAGCATCCTTATAGCCCCCTCTGTATACTAAACACTGCCAGCATCCTTATACCCCTCTGTATACTAAACACTGCCAGCATCCTTATACCCCCTCTGTATACTAAACACTGCCAGCATCCTTATAGCCCCTCTGTATACTAAACACTGCCAGCATCCTTATACCCCTCTGTATACTAAACACTGACAGCATCCTTATACCCCCTCTGTATACTAAACACTGCCAGCATCCTTATAACCCCTCTGTATACTAAACACTGCCAGCATCCTTATACCCCCTCTGTATACTAAACACTGCCGGCATCCTTATACCCCTCTGTATACTAAACACTGCCAGCATCCTTATAGCCCCTCTGTATACTAAACACTGCCAACATCCTTATAGCCTCTCTGTATACTAAACACTGCCAGCATCCTTATAGCCCCCTCTGTATACTAAACACTGCCAGCATCCTTATAGCCCCTCTGTATACTAAACACTGCCAACATCCTTATAGCCTCTCTGTATACTAAACACTGCCAGCATCCTTATAGCCCCCTCTGTATACTAAACACTGCCAGCATCCTTATAGCCCCTCTGTATACTAAACACTGCCCCTCTGTATACTAAACACTGCCAGCATCCTTATACCCCCTCTGTATACTAAACACTGCCAGCATCCTTATACCCCCTCTGTATACTAAACACTGCCAGCATCCTTATTGCCCCTCTGTATACTAAACACTGCCAGCATCCTTATACCCCTCTGTATACTAAACACTGCCAGCATCCTTATAGCCCCTCTGTATACTAAACACTGCCAGCATCCTTATACCCCTCTGTATACTAAACACTTCTGGCATCCTTATAGCCCCTCTGCATACTAAACACTGCCAGCATCCTTATAACCCCTCTGTATACTAAACACTGCCAGCATCCTTATACCCCTCTGTATACTAAACACTGCCAACATCCTTATACCCCTCTGTATACTAAACACTGCCAGCATCCTTATACCCCTCTGTATACTAAACACTGCCGGCATCCTTATAGCCCCTCTGTATACTAAACACTGCCGGCATCCTTATAGCCCCTCTGTATACTAAATACTGCCGGCATCCTTATAGCCCCTCTGTATACTAAACACTGCCGGCATCCTTATAGCCCCTCTGTATACTAAACACTGCCAGCATCCTTATACCCCCTCTGTATACTAAACACTGCCAGTATCCTTATACCCCCTCTTTATACTAAACACTGCCAGCATCCTTATACCCCCTCTTTATAGTAAACACTGCCGGCATCCTTATAGCCCCTCTGTATACTAAACACTGCCAGCATCCTTATAGCCCCTCTGTATACTAAACACTGCCAGCATCCTTATAGCCCCTCTGTATACTAAACACTGCCTGCATCCTTATACCCACTCTGTATACTAAACACTGCCAGCATCCTTATAGCCCCTCTGTATACTAAACACTGCCGGCATCCTTATAACCCCTCTGTATACTAAACACTGCCAGCATCCGTATACCCCCTCTGTATACAAAACACTGCCAGCATCCTTATACCCCCTCTGTATACTAAACACTGCCAGCATCCTTATACCCCCTCTGTATACTAAACACTGCCAGCATCCTTATACCCCCTCTGTATACTAAATACTGCCAGCATCCTTATACCCCCTCTGTATACTAAACACTGCTGGCATCCTTATAGCCCCTCTGTATACTAAACACTGCCGGCATCCTTATAGCCCCCTCTGTATACTAAACACTGCCAGCATCCTTATACCCCCTCTGTATACTAAACACTGCCGGCATCCTTATAGCCCCTCTGTATACTAAACACTGCCAGCATCCTTTTAGCCCCTCTGTATAGTAAACACTGCCAGCATCCTTATAGCCCCTCTGTATACTAAACACTGCCGGCATCCTTATAGCCCCTCTGTATACTAAACACTGTCAGCATCCTTATAGCCCCTCTGTATACTAAACACTGCCAACATCCTTATAGCCTCTCTGTATACTAAACACTGCCAGCATCCTTATAGCCCCTCTGTATACTAAACACTGCCAACATCTTTATAGCCCCTCTGTATACTAAACACTGCCAGCATCCTTATAGCCCCTCTGTATACTAAACACTGCCGGCATCCTTATACCCCCTCTGTATACTAAACACTGCCGGCATCCTTATACCCCCTCTGTATACTAAACACTGCCAGCATCCTTATAACCCCTCTGTATACTAAACACTGCCAGCATCCTTATAGCCCCTCTGTATACTAAACACTGCCAGCATCCTTATAGCCCCTCTGTATACTAAACACTGCCAGCATCCTTATAGCCCCTCTGTATACTAAACACTGCCAGCATCCTTATAACCCCTCTGTATACTAAACACTGCCAGCATCCTTATACCCCGTCTGTATACTAAACACTGCTAGCATCCTTATACCCCCTCTGTATACTAAACACTGCCAGCATCCTTATAGCCCCTCTGCATACTAAACACTGCCGGCATCCTTATTGCCCCTCTGTATACTAAACTCTGCCAGCATCCTTATAACCCCCTCTGTATACTAAACACTGCCGGCATCCTTATAGCCCCTCTGTATAGTAAACACTGCCAGCATCCTTATAGCCTCTCTGTATACTAAACACTGCTGGCATCCTTATAGCCCCTCTGTATACTAAACACTGCCGGCATCCTTATAGCCCCTCTGTATACTAAACACTGCCAACAATATCTGTATCCATCCCTCAACCCTTTCAACTAACCTTTTACCTTCTGTATTTCTCACCCTGTCAAGGGATGTTCTAAAAGGAATGACAAGGGTGAATGACAAAATGGAATGCCCATAGACTATAATGGGATGTAAAATTAAAGTGTTGAAGCAACAAAACTATGACACATATCAACTAGATATTTACCAGATATGTTCCCCAGGTACAGTAGCATATTCTGAAAGTGAGATTACGTGAGATTATAGCTGTTTTCTATGGAATGACAAGGGTGAATGACAATGTTCCGCGCTTACGGAATTTCAGTGTGTGGCGGCGACTGCATGAATACTAGGGTTCGTGGAAGAGAGCCAAAGAAAAAAAGGTGCAGAGCGGAGGCAGCGGAAGAGGCCACCAAAGTCTGCTCCATGAAGATGAGAACCCAGCCCCAGGAGCCGGGATGAAGAGGGCCCCGATGTGGATGAAAATTGCTGAGCGGAGGAAGCGGAAGAGGTCGCCAAAGTAAGCTGCCGTGAAGATGGACCCCTGGCACCAGGAACTGGGACAAAGAGGGCCCAACATTGGACCATGAGGAGCTGGATTTTCCAACGGGGAGTACAACTTTTCGGGTTAGTTAGTGTTTTTTTTTTTTTTTTTTTAAGAATAGGGTCTTTTATTTTCTAGGATAGTTTTTTTAGGTAGATTTTGTTATTTTAGGGTGTGGGGGTTACTTAAATTGTAGAGGGGGGTGTCAGGGCACAGGTAAATACATATTTATATATATATGTATGTCAATAGGACAGGGAAATATGTTTATGTATGAAACCATATTTGTATCAGATATTACTGGAATAAGGTTTAAATTCTGATGTCAGACAGAAACCTTCACAAATTGAATATACATCTCCAGGCTGAGCTACAGACAACAGGTCCCAAGAAACAAAGGAAAACATTTGCTTCTTAATTAGGAAGTGCAAATTTCATAGCACTCTGTACCCCATGTGGTGAGCAAAAGAAGAAGAGCCTGGATACACACTCATATATGAACTTCCTGCCAACAAAAGGAGCTGAAAATTGACAGCTGCCTGTTAAGTGTGTGGCTGATAACATCAGAATACACGTGACACAGACATTGTGTCTGGGGTTAGGATAACACAGTGAAGACACATGGCTTACATTATGATTTCAAAGCAACTGTAGTTAGATTTCAAATAAAATATATAGGAAATAAATTCAGATATACATAGAAATGATATATATGTTTTGAAAACATAAAAGATCTTACTGAGCCTCTGTGTTTTTAAGAATATAAATAGATGTTTGTGGACCTAAAAGTAAATGATTAATAATACTTAATTTTATTTCAGATGGACCATAGACATATGAAATGCTTGGATCCCTTCTAATAATTATTTCTATTTTTATTGCAGGCAACCATTGGTCATGAGCATCAATCTATGCACTTAGAAAGAGATGGAATGCCTGCATGAAATGAAATGTCATATCATATGAATGTGCAATAAATGTTTATAAAATTTTAAATACATCTCTTAAAATATAGTGAGATGAAGATATGGAAGTTACTTTGATGTGATATGACTATGAGATATAAATTTTCTGTTAGGCTAAATGAAATATAAATTATTTTAATATAATGTTAGATATATGTGATGTTTCATATCAAAATGATCAGAAAATTCATTAAGATATAACTTATCCAAAACAAATATTGTGAATAGTTGTTGCAGTAAATTATGATAAAATGAATAACCATTTCATAGAAATACTGATTTAAGTTGTTTCAAATGTTGCTGTGTCTGTTTGTGCTGCCACCTGGTGTTATGTTGCGAGAACTACAGCCAGAAGGTTCTTTCTGGCTGTTTAAAAATGAAATTTCCAAGGGCCAATCCGATTAGATTTCCCAGATAACCAATGGGAAGATCAGCTCCCGTAGTGCCACCCACATGATGTCATCAATGATTGAAAACATATATAAGTAAGCAACAGAGAAAAAAGAAAAAAAGGCTGTTTTTAACTTTGGATGATATCTGCTGCTGGCATTTTGAAACCAATCTAAACAAGCTGACTACCTCCTTCTCATTGATTGCAAAAATTACTTATCTGTCTTCTGAGATGACCTAAAGACCGCTACGAATTGGTTCAAAATTGGTGAAGTATATTGTATTTTAAATTGGTAGTCATAAGCCTAGGTATTGTTTAAATCTGTGTCTGATTTGTTAAGTAATTCATCTGTGCAAGTTTTTATACTGTAAATTTTGTATTAGGATAAATTGCAGTTAAATAGCAGAATATATATATTATCCTATTGTTGAATGAGCACAGTTTAGAATTGTATTGTTTGGATGTTAAAGGTTTTTAGTCTCATTGTGTTAAATAAATAAGGCTGAATTGTGAAGGTATATTTTTCTGGGTTTTGTAAGAAGGATAGCATATTTTAAGAGTCGGTTTTCAAGCGCATATAAATTTATTTCATATTTCTTTTATTGCAAATATATTTCAAAAATGTTCATGGATATTAACTAAATAAAAGAGTTCAGGTATTTATATTACTTTTATTGTTTCTAGTAGATGCATGTTTATTAAGGGTTTCTATTATTAAAGAAAATTATTGGTTGTATTGTGTCATAACCCTGCCATAAGCTGATATATATTATTTGGATAGCACTACTAAGATTTTCATAAATATACTGACATAATAATTGGAGGCACTTTTCTGAGATTTATTAATATTCCATCATATTTGATATAATATATTTGTAAGTAAATAGAAATTATTATAAAAATAAAAAAAAAATCATATTTCGATATTAATATTTTGAAGATATAATTTTTGAAGAGTTGAAATATTGAATTTCATATTTCGAGATTGATATTAATATCTTGAAATATTATTAAAGATTAATTTTGAAAAATTAATAAAAATATAAATTTTTCATATTTCAAAATTAATCAAAAATATAAATTTTTCATATTTTCAAAGTTAATCAAAAATATTAATTTTTCATATTTCGAAATATTAATTTTCATATTTCAAAATTAATAATATTTTTTTTTTTTTTAAATATAAAATTTTTCCTTCTCTCTTTTTATTTGCAAAAATTGTATTAGCGTTTTAGTTTAACTAAGTACTAAACCAATATAATAATGTCTGTAGCCAGAAGTGACTCATTTAATTCTATACATAGCAATGAAATTGGTCCCATAACCATACCTATTACTAAAGGTCAGGTCCTTAAGAAAGATATCTTAAGTTACCTTAAAGGGAAGTTTAATATTGCGGGTGAATTAAATGATTTTATGGATATGCTTGAAACTAGGGCTAAAAATATTACCGTTAATAATAATATGTGGAATGAAGAGAATTAATTCTTCCAGGAATTATTAATGATTAATCAATGCAAAGCTCCCAAAAAGCGAGACGAACTAATACTAAAATCCTGGCCCCTTTTAATATGCATAATTGACGAAATGTCGTTTTGTGTCACAGACAAAACGATTGCAAATACAGGAGCTAGAAAATAGTATTCGTTCCTCGCGCAGACGCGAAGAGGGTTTAAAAATAGCCAAAAATAAAATGGATGAATTTGCCCAAAACCTAACCGCCTTAGATAAGCATAATATGGACTTAATCGCGCAGATACAAGATTTAAATAAACAGCTTGCGCAAAGCCAGAGAGAATTAAGCGATTTAAAAAGGTCATATCGCCATAATGAAAACCCTTATGTTAACAATGAGAATAATACAGATAATGCTAACTCCTTTAGCGAACGCGTCAGGGACGAGGTACAAAAATATATAGAACAACATAGACAAATGACCCCTAACGGGTCAGAAATAGATTTCCCAAATAGACAATCCCCTCAGGATGTAAATCCAGAGGACAGCTGTAGCGCAGCTGACGCGGGGGAGGGAAACTCTAACAGAGAAGCCCAGAGTAAGTCTGATAAAGTCTATGATTCCCATAAAATAATCACCTTCGTACAACGCGCAGTACCTATATTCTCTAATAAGGGAACAACATCTGTAATTGATCATTTACAGGCTTTTGAAAATGCGTTAGCTATAATGAATGTTACAAGCGAGAAATTGAAAATTGAATTTCTGCCCTGGGTATTTGACAGTAAGCATCACAAATTCTTTGCTTCACTAAAGGATATGAATATTCATTCCTGGAATGGGGTAAAACAACAATGCAGAAAAGAATTCGGGCAATATCGCACTAAAACTCCCGCGAAAATAGCGGTATATGGTTTAAAGTGTCGTGCGAATCAGAGTCCAATCGAATTCCTTTCTGTATTGAAAAATGCGTACAGTATGGCTGAAGATAATCCCAAATTTGATGGCTCAGAATTTGTAAATTTATTTTTTGAAGCACTGCCTACACCCATCAAAATCAACTTAGCTAGAGATTTTGATGAGGACTGCTCATTGGAATGGCTGATCAAAGAGAGTACAAAGTTATACTCTATTCAGCAGTCCAGTGAACAGGGGGTGAAAAAGGAGTCAAAACCCAAAATTGTGGCAGAAACTAGGGTGTCACCTAGCCCCCTCAATTTGGAGTCTAAAAAGAGGACTTATGCAGAGGTGGCCAGTCAAAACAGGCCATCTCCACAGAGGTTTAATTCTGCCCCTCCCCCTACACAGGTTGAGGCGCAGGGAGACTATAACCAAAGTGGGGGACATAATCAGGTAAATAATTACTCACAAAGAGAATACTCACCAAATAATTGGTATCTGCGCAAGGGTAGATACAATAAACGGCGAAGATATTCTCAGGGTAACCAGACACCCCAGGTATATAATGCTCCCCAAAGTACTAATACTGAACAAGCTGAACCCCAGGGGCAACCATGCCAGAATAGAAATAGTGGCCCTGATTCTGAGGGAACCCAATGGTCCAGGAATCAGTACAATGGGGCACCAAGAGATAGGCCCAGGGGTAGAGGTAACTTGTACAATCAGGTAGATATGCTGTTTACCCAGTTAAATCGGTTGAGCGAACAAATCGCTAATATGAGTCAAAAATCTACGGCTCAGCAACCGAACAATACTTTTTTAGGGGTACAGCCAGTGGTCAGCAGTGGACCACAGGCACAGTCATAAATACTGCAGTATCTCCTGAGGGGGAGGGGAGAGATGTACAAAATGTAATAATAAATATCAATGATACTAATCATGTTCTCTCCCCACAGACCAAAAACGGACAATTTAGCTGTGATGACAGACAACCTCATCCGGGAAAAATTAACAAACCTCTTCCTTTGCAGCATTCTCTTAACCTTATCTCCACAGATGCAGTACACAAGAATCCAGCCGAACCTGTCCTAGAGGAAACAGGTAGGTATGAAGGTTCCTCTGCATCGAATGACACGGCGAATTCAGGTAACACGTGGCGAAGCCCACAAATGTATGCTAACGCCAACTTTATGTGTGAAATGGTAGAAACTGCAGGAAGATATTATGTATTAGTTGAGCTGCAAGATTCAGTCTCCAACCCTATCAGGGGATTAATTGACACTGGGTCACAGGCAACTATCTTATCCCACAGGTACTACACACAGCTAAATGAGCTAACACCCCACAAACCTAAAATAAAAGAATTTGACGGTTCTCTAATAGGTGTTGGGGGTGACTCCCTAAAAGTCTACGGTACTGCCTGGTTAAAATTTAAATTGGGGAACAGGGTCATAAGACACCCTGTCATTATAGTGGATCTGCCAACTGATCGTTTAATTATTGGTAGTGATCTCCTAAAGCGATTAAGCACCATAATTGATTGCATAAATAATGTAATTTGGTCACAAGTTAAACGGCCTATCAATTATGAAAAATCTGGTATATCTCGCACCCGACATAGCTGTCACGTGGTGGAAGAGAAACCAGATGCTGTGGAGATTCATTTCAGGAATAACTCTGCACCTGAAATCACTATTCTACAAATAGATGATCAGACTCCTTTTAGTGGCTCTGATAGTAATACTTTTAAAATTTCGCCTGGAAAGATAGCGAATATTTCCCTAGATGGCGATATATTAACCATATCACTCCACAAGGGGGATCATAAAATCCCTAAGGGGGGAGGCCACGCTCAATACCTCACAGGGATTGAGAGAGTTAAAGAGGATCTATTTATCCCTATACAAGTGCATGACCTTGGTAAAACCAAGTATGCTAAAATAAACTTAAAACAGGAAGCTAGCTATATAAGCGAAGGTTTATTAGCGCAGATAGCTGAACCTAAAGTGATTAAATATCTTTCTCCCCAAGACCACTGTGTCCACAACCTGGATAACAGGTCTGAAAGCTATAACATCACAGCTAAGTGCTTATTATCTATCTCTATAGGAAATAAGTCAGTGAAGCACCTGTTTTTAGTTTTAAATACTCCCCATAATCAAATATACATTGGCAATGATATCTTACATAGATATGCCATACAAATAGATTTGATTAATTCTTGCCTCTGGAGCAGGTTAAAGGGGGACCCTGAAGTATTTCAGGATGAAAATGCAGCCCTGAAATCAAACCAGCAATTGCCATATGCTGTGAATATGCAGGTATCTAGCGATGTCATAATTCCTGCTGGGGCTGATAAATTTCTTTTACCCTTACAGGTAAAGAGAGGTCAGAAATTAAAAACTTCTGAAACACTGATTTGTCTCTCCCATAGAACACAAAATCTGGGTGTCACAGTGACCTACACTCCTATGGTGAATATTGGAACTATTCCAATACATATTATTGTGCATAACATGACCCCACAGGATATAACATTATCCAAGGGAACTACCATAGGATATGCACTGGAATCAAGTTATTACACTTTTGGATTCCAGAATAATGTAATTGGGCTAATACCTGAAGAATACTTAACTGAAGAACAATTAATAGAACAATCCTTTGCATCCATGCCAGAGGGTCTATTTAATGTTCAATCTATTTATCCCTTCAGCTCAGAGGAAGGCATCTGTAAAATTGAAGAAGCCTCTCTAGTGTTTGATCAGCCAATCAAACAGCAAGATTACCCCAATACCCAGAGTCATGGGAGCAATGTAAATTATAATCAAGGGGATCTCACCTCTAGACTGGAAGAAGCATATGAAATAGGACAGCCTGAAATCTTTCCAGGATTTCAGCAAATAGTCGAAGAGCAAATATCCTTAGCTAATGGCTGTTCCAGCGATGATGAACGCCAACAGCTGCGAGAACTCCTAATGGAATACAAGGATATTTTTGCTAAGGATTCTTATGACTGTGGTACTACAGACTTGCACATTGCAAGAATACAAACAGATCCCGATGCACCACCTGTATTTGTCAAACAATACAGACTTCCCTTAGCCTCATATGATTCTCTTGCAGAGATCATAAGGAATTTGGAAGAAAGAGGTATTATCAGACAGGTGCACAGCTCTTATAATAATCCTATTCTAGGTGTCCTTAAGCCCAATGGACAATGGCGTTTGTGTGCTGACTTAAGACAGCTAAACAAACGAGTATACATGTCTGGCTGGCCCGTGCCATATATTGACCAATGCCTAGCACAAATGCAGGGATCCAAAATATTCACTGCCATTGATTGTGCGCAGGGATATTGGACCATAAAGGTACATGAAGAGGACCAATATAAGCTGGCATTCTCTTTCCAAAAGGTCCAATATGCATTCCAGAGACTTCCATTTGGATACATAAATTCTGGACATGAATTTGCTGTATTCATGCATAAGGCTCTGCCTGATGCACTGGAAAGGGGGACCTTATCTTATGTTGATGATGTTTTAATCAAAAGCACAGACTTTGAAAAACACGTCGCAGAGCTTAAACACGTCCTCAGCCAACTTAAAAGGGCAGGTGTCAAATTATCGCTACAAAAAGCTCAATGGTGCCGCACTCGTGTAAACTTCTTGGGACATGAAGTTACCTCTGAAGGATTGAATCCCCAAAAGAAAAATGTGGAAGCTATAGTGAATTCTAAAAACCCAACTAACTTAAAGGAATTGAGATCATTCCTGGGTATGACAAATTATTCTCGCAAATTCATTGATAATTATGCGGAATTAGCTAAACCACTACTACTTCTTCTAAAGAAGGATGTGAAATGGCACTGGAGTGAGTCTCAAGAGACAGCCATCAGAGAGCTGAAGAGAAAACTCACTCAAGCACCTTGCTTAGCGTACCCTGAAGGTGGTAAACCTTTCTTCTTAGAGACAGGTTACACAGATATAAGCATGAGTGCTGTGTTATACCAAAAGCATGATAATTTGAACAAAGCCATTGCTTATGCGAGCAAAAATCTATCCCCAGTAGAAATAAAATTTAGCGATTGCGAAAAAGCCCTCTTATCTACTGTATGGGCTCTACAAAATTTCCGCAGCTATATACAGGGCGAGAAAATTATTGTAGAAACGGCCCACCAGCCTTTGCTATATTTGCAAAGTGAGAGAATAAGAGATGGGAATTTGTCAAATAGCCGCATAACAGCGTGGACCCTTTCCTTACAAGGCTGGCCATTAGAAATTCGCTACAAGCAGAATAAAAAGAATCCAGTTGCACAGGGACTTGCTGAGCTCCACGACTGTACTGCTAGAGATCCTGGGGAAGAATTATCAGAAGATGATTTTCTGGAGGAACAATTGCTTTCCCCATATAAAATGTACAATGAGGACCATTGTCAAACATTACCTTGGGTGTATGTTGATGGTTGTTCTTACCATGCCACCATTGATAATGAGCGCAGATTAGTCGCTGGCATTGGTATAACTGGGGCAAATGGATTCCCAAATATATCTATAGGTTTCAACATTGGACCAAGATCCAGTCAAGTTGCAGAACTCACTGCTGTTTTCAAAACCATTGAAATGGCTATTGAACATGATATTCATGAATTTGTGATCATAACTGACTCAAATTATGTGCGTGACAGTTTTGTTGAATACCTGCCAACTTGGAAAAGAAATGGCATGCAGAAAAGCAATAACAAACCAGTCAAGCATGGCAAATTGTTCTGCGAGATTGATAATCTGGTGGTATCCAATGATTTAACCATACACTGGAAAAAGACCAAGGGTCATTCCAGAGTTCTAGGTCCTGATACGGAAGGCAATGATCTTGCGGATTCGTTAGCCAAACAAGGAGCCATAACTGGAGAACTCCTTAATATTGACCACTTAATGGGTGCAATTCAGGTAGAAGCCATTACCAGAAACCAGGCAAAACAACAGAGTGAGCCTAACTTGGTACAATGGAGTCAGGATTCTCCTAGTGAGGACCTGATCACTAGTCAAAAAGAAGACCCCATTGTAGGCATCTTCTATAAACACATAGAAGATCCTGAAAGCAACCCCATCTCAAAAGATAACATCTAAATCACAATTCAAGTTACAGGATGGTTTGTTAATTAGAACCTCCAAAACTGGCATCCAGCAGTGGGTAGTACCCACCAAGTTCAGAGGTCTAATGCTTCAACATGCCCATGATGCTCCCACATCTGGTCATCGCGGTGCCAAACTCACATATGAAATATTATGTGATTATGCTTTTTGGCCACACATGTTGAAAGATGTTCAAACCTACTGCCAAGGGTGTTTAATCTGCCCACAGTTCCAACCCACTGCACCAACGCATAGAGCACCATTGCAGAAAAGGGGGATGGTAATGCCATGGTCAGATATACAAATTGATTTTATTGGTCCATTAACAAGATCATCAAGAGGTAACAAATACATGTTAACCGTGACATGCCTGTTCACTAAATGGGTAGAGTGCATTAGTGCACCTAACAATAGTGCGGAAACATGCGCAGTATTGCTCATCAACCATGTATTTTCCAGATTTGGTTTGCCCCAAAGAATCGAATCAGATCGGGGGACCCACTTCACTAGCAAAGTGATGACCAAAATGTGGAAAATACTAGGGGTAAAAAGAAAGCTCCATATTGCTTATAGAGCTGCCTCAAGTGGTGGTGTAGAGCGTTACAACCAGTCCATTGTTAAAATCCTCAAAAAGTTTGTGATTGAAACAGGTAAAGACTGGGATGTAAAACTACCTCTAGTCTTAATGGCATTAAGAGCAACTCCAAGTAGTGCTACCAAGATGTCACCTTTTGAGCTGATGACTGGTAGAAGAATGGTTCTACCTCAGCATCTGCTATACCGTACATCAGACCAAAACTTGATAAACGCTGCCAATACACATCAATATGTGGAGAACTTAAGAAAACACCTGCAATATGCCTTTGCATTTGCTCAAAGGAATTTAGAAAGAGCCGCAACTGCCACTAAAACCTATTATGATCTCAAAACCTCCAAAAAGGAATATGAAATAAATGATAAAGTTTATCTTTATAACTTTGGAAGAGATCAGGTTAGGGAGAAGAAATTTCTTCCCTCATGGAAAGGTCCTTTTGTCATTACTGACAAAATATCTCCAGTGGCCTATAAAATACGGATCCCCAAAAATGAAAGTTTCATAGATAAATGGGTCCATATCAATCAATTGCGAGCGTGTCATCCAAGATCCCAACTACAAGTCATAGAGGGAGAATGAAGTGTCATATCCCCAAATGAACTAAAGACATACTGTAGTTCAAAGATGCCTAGCTGATAAACATGAAGGCTCAAAATCGACGGACTTTGTACTTAAAGGACTACCTATGATGTATACGGCCAATATCCTCACCGAGTACCACTGACTTTGATCCAATTCAAATACATGTGTCCTACATATATTTGAATTTGAAAGGGGGAATTATGTCAGGGCACAGGTAAATACATATTTATATATATATGTATGAAACCATATTTGTATCAGATATTACTGGAATAAGGTTTAAATTCTGATGTCAGACAGAAACCTTCACAAATTGAATATACATCTCCAGGCTGAGCTACAGACAACAGGTCCCAAGAAACAAAGGAAAACATTTGCTTCTTAATTAGGAAGTGCAAATTTCATAGCACTCTGTACCCCATGTGGTGAGCAAAAGAAGAAGAGCCTGGATACACACTCATATATGAACTTCCTGCCAACAAAAGGAGCTGAAAATTGACAGCTGCCTGTTAAGTGTGTGGCTGATAACATCAGAATACACGTGACACAGACATTGTGTCTGGGGTTAGGATAACACAGTGAAGACACATGGCTTACATTATGATTTCAAAGCAACTGTAGTTAGATTTCAAATAAAATATATAGGAAATAAATTCAGATATACATAGAAATGATATATATGTTTTGAAAACATAAAAGATCTTACTGAGCCTCTGTGTTTTTAAGAATATAAATAGATGTTTGTGGACCTAAAAGTAAATGATTAATAATACTTAATTTTATTTCAGATGGACCATAGACATATGAAATGCTTGGATCCCTTCTAATAATTATTTCTATTTTTATTGCAGACAACCATTGGTCATGAGCATCAATCTATGCACTTAGAAAGAGATGGAATGCCTGCATGAAATGAAATGTCATATCATATGAATGTGCAATAAATGTTTATAAAATTTTAAATACATCTCTTAAAATATAGTGAGATGAAGATATGGAAGTTACTTTGATGTGATATGACTATGAGATATAAATTTTCTGTTAGGCTAAATGAAATATAAATTATTTTAATATAATGTTAGATATATGTGATGTTTCATATCAAAATGATCAGAAAATTCATTAAGATATAACTTATCCAAAACAAATATTGTGAATAGTTGTTGCAGTAAATTATGATAAAATGAATAACCATTTCATAGAAATACTGATTTAAGTTGTTTCAAATGTTGCTGTGTCTGTTTGTGCTGCCACCTGGTGTTATGTTGCGAGAACTACAGCCAGAAGGTTCTTTCTGGCTGTTAAAAATGAAATTTCCAAGGGCCAATCCGATTAGATTTCCCAGATAACCAATGGGAAGATCAGCTCCCGTAGTGCCACCCACATGATGTCATCAATGATTGAAAACATATATAAGTAAGCAACAGAGAAAAAAGAAAAAAAGGCTGTTTTTTACTTTGGATGATATCTGCTGCTGGCATTTTGAAACCAATCTAAACAAGCTGACTACCTCCTTCTCATTGATTGCAAAAATTACTTATCTGTCTTCTGAGATGACCTAAAGACCGCTACGAATTGGTTCAAAATTGGTGAAGTATATTGTATTTTAAATTGGTAGTCATAAGCCTAGGTATTGTTTAAATCTGTGTCTGATTTGTTAAGTAATTCATCTGTGCAAGTTTTTATACTGTAAATTTTGTATTAGGATAAATTGCAGTTAAATAGCAGAATATATATATTATCCTATTGTTGAAAGAGCACAGTTTAGAATTGTATTGTTTGGATGTTAAAGGTTTTTAGTCTCATTGTGTTAAATAAATAAGGCTGAATTGTGAAGGTATATTTTTCTGGGTTTTGTAAGAAGGATAGCATATTTTAAGAGTCGGTTTTCAAGCGCATATAAATTTATTTCATATTTCTTTTATTGCAAATATATTTCAAAAATGTTCATGGATATTAACTAAATAAAAGAGTTCAGGTATTTATATTAATTTTATTGTTTCTAGTAGATGCATGTTTATTAAGGGTTTCTATTTTTAAAGAAAATTATTGGTTGTATTGTGTCATAACCCTGCCATAAGCTGATATATATTATTTGGATAGCACTACTAAGATTTTCATAAATATACTGACAGGGGATTTTGTAATTGATTTTTCTTTCTGTAAAAGAGCTGAATTATCTTTAGGACAATGTCCTATATAAGGCCACTATTTAAGAGTTTTTTTTGTTTTGTGTGGGACATGTAGATTAATGTTAGATATACAGGTCGATTTTTTATTGTGGATATTGTAGTTTTTTTATTTTTTGTATATTGCATTTTTTTTTCATTATTTCTTTTAACTGGAGGGGGGGGGGGGGTAGGTGTTAGGTAGAGTAGGGTTAGATTGAGTTTGGAGTTGTGGTGGTAGGTTTAATATTTTTTATTTAATATTTTTTATTTTTCTGTAACTTACAACCCCAATTCAGAAAAAGCTGGGTCAGTATGGAAAATGCAAAAGAAAAGAAAAAGAATCATTTGAAAATTCAATTCACCCTGTAATATATTGAAAACACATTAACACATTATTTGATGTTTACTTTGTGAATTTAAAGGGACAGTAAAGTAAAAAAAAATCTTTCATGATTTAAATAGGGCATGTAATTTTAAACAACTTTCCAATTTACTTTTATTACCAATTTTGCTTTGTTCTCTTGGTATTCTTAGTTGAAAGCTAAATCTAGGAGGTTCATGTGCTAATTTCTTAGACCTTGAAGACTGCCTCTAATCTGAAAGCAGTTTTTCACCACTAGAGGGCGTTAGTTCATGTGTTTCATATAGATAACATTGAGTTCAGGCACGTGAAGCTCCTAGGAGTCAGCACTGATTGGCTAAAAATGCAAGTCTGTCAAAAGAACTGAAATAAGGGGGCAGTTTGCAGAGGCATAGATACAAGGTAATCACAGAGGTAAAAAAAAGTGTATTATTATAACTGTGTTGGTTATGCAACATTGGGGAATGGGTAATAAAGGGATTATCTACCATTTTAAGCAACAAACATTCTGGTGTTTACTGTCCCTTAAATGTATTTTTGAAAATATACACTCATTTCAAATCTGATGACTGCAACACATTCCAAAAATGTTGGAACAGCGGCAATTTAGGTCTAATAGCGATGTCACAAGTTGAAATAAGAAGGTGATGTGAAACAGGTGAGGCAATCGTGTAATCTTAGAATATAAGGAGCCTCCAAAAAAAGGCCTAGTCCTTCAAGAGCAAGGATGGGTCAAGCTCGCTAATCTGCCAACAGCTGCATCAGCGAATAATCCAACACTTTCAGAACAACATTCCCCAAAGACAAAATCAGGAAGGATTGGGGGCATTTCACCTTCTACAGTGCACAATATAATTAAAAGATTCAAGGAATCCGGTCAAATCTCTATGTGTAAAGGGCAAGGCCAAAAACCACTTCTGAATGAGCGTGATCTCTGATCCCTCAGACGTCACTGTCTCAGAAACCGTCAGTCTGTAATGGATATCCTGACATGGGCTTGGGAATACTTTGGTAAACCTTTGTCAGTCAACACCATTCACGCTGTATCCACAGATGCAGGTTAAGGCTTTACTATGCAAAGCAGAAGCCATACATCAGCACTGTCCAGAAGCACCGCCGACTTCTCTGGGCTCGGTCTCATCTGCAATGGACAGTAGTACAATGGAATCGTGTTTTGTGGTCCAACGAGTCAACATTGCAAATAGTTTTTGGAAAAAACAGCCATTGTGTTCTCCGGGCCAAAGAGGAAAAGGACAATCCAAGCTGTTATCAGCGTCAGGTCCAAAAGCCAGCGTCTGTCACGGTATGGGGGGGGGGGGTGTCAGTGCCCATGGCATGAGTAACTTGCACATCTGTGAGGGCACCATTAATGCACAAAGATATGTATACATTTTGGAGCAACATTTACCATCTGCCATCTAGACTTCGTCTTTTCCAGAGACGTCCCTGCATTTACCAGCAGGACAGCACCAAACCACATTCTGCCCAGATTAAAAGCGCATGGTTCCATAAGCAGAGAGTGCGGGTCCTGACCTGTCGCCGATTGAGGATGTGTGGCGCATTATGAAGCACAAAATAAGGCAATGAAGGCTCCGTACAGTTGTGCAGCTGAAAACATTCATAATGGATGAATGGGGGGAAACTCCTCTTGCTAAACTTAACCAACTGGTGTCTTCAGTTAAAGGGACATTAAACACAAAAAATGTCTTTCAGATACAGAATATACTTGTTAAAAAGTTTCCAGTTTACTTCTATTATCAAATGTATTTAATTCTCATGTTATTCTTTGTTGAAGAGATACCTAGATAGGTAGCGTGCACATGTCTGGTCACTACATTACAGGAAATAGTGCTGCCACCTAGTGCTCTTGCTAATTTATAACATTAGTACTACATGACAGGAAATAGTGCTGCCATCTAGTGCTCTTGCTAATGTATAACATTAGTACTACATGACAGGAAATAGTGCTGCCATCTAGTGCTCTTGCTAATGTATAACATTAGAACTATATGACAGGAAATAGTACTGCCATCTAGTGCTCTTGCTAATATATAACATTAGCACTACATGACAGGAAATAGTGCTGCCATCTAGTGCTCTTGCTAATGTATAACATTAGTACTACATGACAGGAAATAGTGCTGCTATCTAGTGCTCTTGCTAATGTATAACATTAGTACTACATGACAGGAAATAGTACTGCCATCTAGTGCTCTTGCTAATATATAACATTAGTACTACATGACAGGAAATAGTGCTGCCATCTAGTGCTCTTGCTAATGTATAACATTAGAACTATATGACAGGAAATAGTACTGCCATCTAGTGCTCTTGCTAATATATAACATTAGCACTACATGACAGGAAATAGTGCTGCCCTCTAGTGCTCTTGCTAATGTATAACATTAGTACTACATGACAGGAAATAGTGCTGCTATCTAGTGCTCTTGCTAATGTATAACATTAGTACTACATGACAGGAAATAGTGCTGCTATCTAGTGCTCTTGCTAATGTATAACATTAGTACTACATGACAGGAAATAGTGCTGCTATCTAGTGCTCTTGCTAATGTATAACATTAGTACTACATGACAGGAAATAGTGCTGCTATCTAGTGCTCTTGCTAATGTATAACATTAGTACTACATGACAGGAAATAGTGCTGCCACCTAGTGCTCTTGCTAATGTATAACATTAGTACTACATGACAGGAAATAGTGCTACCATCTAGTGATCTTGCAAATGTATAACATTAGTATTACATGACAGGAAATAGCGCTGCCATCTAGTGCTCTTGCTAATGTATAACATTAGTACTACATGACAGGAAATAGTGCTGCCATCTAGTGCTCTTGCTAATGCATAACATTAGTACTACATGACAGGAAATAGTGCTACCATCTAGTGCTCTTGCTAATGTATAACATTACTACTACATGACAGGAAATAATGCTGCCATCTAGTGCTCTTGCTAATGTATAACATTAGTACTACATGACAGGAAATAGTGCTGCCCTCTAGTGCTCTTGCTAATGTATAACATTAGTACTACATGACAGGAAATAGTGCTGCCATCTAGTGCTCTTGCTAATATATAACATTAGTACTACATGACAGGAAATAGTGCTGCCATCTAGTGCTCTTGCTAATGTATAACATTAGTACTGCATGACAGGAAATAGTGCTGCCATCTAGTGCTCTTGCTAATGTATAAAATTAGTACTACATGACAGGAAATAGTGCTGCCATCTAGTGCTCTTGCTAATATATAACATTAGTACTACATGGCAGAAAATAGTGCTGCCATCTAGTGCTCTTGCTGATGTATAACATTAGTACTACATGACAGGAAATAGTGCTGCCATCTAGTGCTCTTGCTGATGTATAACATTAGTACTACATGACAGGAAATAGTGCTGCCATCTAGTGCTCTTGCTAATGTATAACATTAGTACTACATGACAGGAAATAGTGCAGCCATCTAGTGCTCTTGCTAATGTATAACATTAGTACTACATAACAGGAAATAGTGCTGCCATCTAGTGATCTTGCTAATGTATAACATTAGCACTACATGACAGGAAATAGTGCTGCCCTCTAGTGCTCTTTCTAATGTATAACATTAGTACTACATGACAGGAAATAGTGCTGCCATCTAGTGCTCTTGCTAATGCATAACATTAGTATTACATGACAGGAAATAGTGCTACCATCTAGTGCTCTTGCTAATGTATAACATTAGTACTACATGACAGGAAATAGTGCTGCCATCTAGTGCTCTTGCTAATGTATAACATTAGTACTACATGACAGGAAATAGTGCTGCCCTCTAGTGCTCTTGCTAATGTATAACATTAGTACTACATGACAGTAAATAGTGCTGCCATCTAGTGCTCTTGCTAATGTATAACATTAGTACTACATTACAGGAAATAGTGCTGCCATCTAGTGCTCTTGCTAATATATAACATTAGTACTACATGACAGAAAATAGTGCTGCCATCTAGTGCTCTTGCTGATGTATAACATTAGTACTACATGACAGGAAATAGTGCTGCCATCTAGTGCTCTTGCTGATGTATAACATTAGTACTACATGACAGGAAATAGTGCTGCCATCTAGTGCTCTTGCTGATGTATAACATTAGTACTACATGACAGGAAATAGTGCTGCCATCTAGTGCTCTTGATAATGTATAACATTACTACTACATGACAGGAAATAGTGCTGCCATCTAGCGCTCTTGCTAATGTATAACATTAGTACTACATGACAGGAAATAGTGCTGCCATCTAGCGCTCTTGCTAATGTATAACATTAGTACTACATGACAGGAAATAGTGCTGCCATCTAGCGCTCTTGCTAATGTATAACATTAGTACTACATGACAGGAAATAGTGCTGCCATCTAGCGCTCTTGCTAATGTATAACATTAGTACTACATGACAGAAAATAGTGCTGCCATCTAGTGCTCTTGCTATTGTATAGCATTAGTACTACATGACAGGAAATAGTGCTACCATCTAGTGCTCTTGTTAATGTATAACATTAGTACTACATGACAGGAAATAGTGCTGCCATCTAATGCTCTTGCTAATGTATAACATTAGTACTACATGACAGTAAATAGTGCTGCCATCTAATGCTCTTGCTAATGTATAACATTAGTACTACATGACAGTAAATAGTGCTACCATCTAGTGCTCGTGCTCATGCTAATGTATAACATTAGTACTACATGACAGGAAATAGTGCTGCCATCTAGTGCTCTTGCTAATAGATAACATTAGTACTACATGACAGGGAATAGAGCTGCCATCTAGTGCTCTTGCTAATGTATAACATTAGTACTACATGACAGGAAATAGTGCTTCCATCTAGTGCTCTTGCTAATGTATAACATTAGTATTACATGACAGGAAATAGTGCTGCCATCTAGTGCTCTTGCTAATGTATAACATTAGTACTACATGACAGGAAATAGTGCTGCCATCTAGTGCTCTTGCTAATGTATAACATTAGTACTACATGACAGGAAATAGTGCTGCCATCTAGTGCTCTTGCTACTGTATAACATTAGTACTACATGACAGGAAATAGTGCTGCCATCTAGTGCTCTTGCTAATGTATAACATTAGTACTACATGACAGGAAATAGTGCTGCCACCTAGTGCTCTTGCTAATGTATAACATTCTTGCAAAACTGCAGCCATATAGTGCTGTAGACACGTGCACACTCCTGAGCTTACATTTCTGCAAGAAAACGAAGAAAATATGATAATAGATTAAATTAGAAAGTTAAAAGAAAAGAGGGAGGTAACGATGGCACTACCAGTGATGTGTCCCTATACTCATATAATAATTGCCCTACAATTATAGGGAAAACAAATAGATCATAAGGGGACCGTGGTGCTGTACATAGAAAGGGGATAATCTAGGAAAAGATAGCAATTGCAGTCCAACTGCAAAGTATGTACATGAATAGCACTCAACATCACCAAACAATGTGAACCAGGGAATGCTACAATAGGAAACCATCTATAGGGAAGGTGGAAAAATAAAACTTAACTTTTAATAAATATATAAAAAACAGGTGAAAATGTAAAAACCACAGTGTGGTAAACTGAGTGGAGGGTCAATTCAAGTAGAAGATGGATAATATCTGGGTGAATAAGGTATGAAACCCAATAGAACCTACACTATATGAATTAATTCACTTCGTCTGAAAGTTAATAAAGGCAGCATAAGAGGTGGTAATAAATAATAATAAGTCCAGAGACAAATATCCAAGTGGATAAAAAATGGGTATATCAGAGGTGGGCACACTAGTCAGTGTATGTTACTGTTGGTGCAATTACTTAGGCGTTGCGCCTGCGTATTGATACTGCTCATATCAGAATGAGTACTGTTTTCAGTATAAAATACTAATAATAATTGCCCATTAATTTCAAAGGTGAAATTGAACATAAGGGAGTAACATATAGAGACATACTATGTGAATGAGGTAATATAGTTCACAGTAGAGTCATATATGGAACCTACCGATACATATTACCCCTCTATCTAGTTCACCATCAGCTATTATCCCACCTTACTCTATGCAACCAGTATTACCCCTATATCCTAGGTAACTATACCACAGCTGTGGACCATTCCTACTTTTATTAGTACTATAGATTAGAATATCATTAATTGGTCGATAACATATCTTTCCCCGATTTCCCAATGGGGGGCCCTATTGATATTTAAGTATCAGTATTACTAGTACGTCAGAAGTAGTCCTTAGAAATAAGGGGGACTTTTCGGTTTCCAGCTATACTAATAGAACTATATTAATAGAACCATCAGCCTGAAATAATTCGGGCACAGAGTTGGAATTAACTCAGGGAATATATGACTCTACTGTGAACTATATTACCTCATTCACATAGTATGTCTCTATATGTTACTCCCTTATGTTCAATTTCACCTTTGAAATTAATGGGCAATTATTATTAGTATTTTATACTGAAAACAGTACTCATTCTGATATGAGCAGTATCAATACGCAGGCGCAACGCCTAAGTAATTGCACCAACAGTAACATACACTGACTAGTGTGCCCACCTCTGGTATAGCCATTTTTTATCCACTTGGATATTTGTCTCTGGACTTATTATTATTTATTACCACCTCTTATGCTGCCTTTATTAACTTTCAGACAAAGTGAATTAATTCATATAGTGTAGGTTCCATTGGGTTTCACACCTTATTCACCCAGATATTATCCCTCTTCTACTTGAATTGATCCTCCACTCAGTTTACCACACTGTGGTTTTTAAATTTTCACCTGTTTTTTATATATTTATTAAAAGTTAAGTTTTATTTTTCCACCTTCCCTATGGATGGTTTCCTATTGTAGCATTCCCTGGTTCACATTGTTTGGTGATGTTGAGTGCTATTCGTGTACATACTTTGCAATTGGTCTGCAATTGCTATCTTTTTCTAAATAAGAAAGTTGTTTAAAATGTTATGTTCTATCTAAATCATGAATTTCTTTTTTGGGGTTTTATGTCCGTTTAATAAGTTTTATTAAAAGAAAAGGTGATGTTACACAGTAGGAAATACTCGACTGTCCCAACTTTTTTGGAGTGTGTTGCAGTCATCAGATTTGAAATGAGTGTATATTTCAAAAATACATTAAATTCAAACTAAAACATCAAATAATGTGTTTATAAAGTGTTTTTAATATAGTATAGGGTTAATGGAATTTTTAAATGACTCTTTCTTTCTTTTTCTTTTGCATTTTCCATACGGTCCCAACTTTTTCGGAATTGGGTTTGTAGATTTTTATTTTTTTTAAAGGAACTTAGGGGGTTTAGTTAAAAAAGGGGGTTTGGTGTTAGGTTAGTTTGTGTGCAGTATGTTGCGGTATAGGGGTTAATAGGATAGGTACTTGCGGTGAGTATGTGGGGGTATAGGGGTTAGTAGGATAGTACTTGTGGTGGCTATGTAGCGGTATAATGGTTTATAGTTAGATACTCGCGATGGGTTTGTGGCATTATAGGGGTTAATGGGATAGATACTTACGGTGAGTATGTGGCAGTATAGGGATTAATTGGATAGGTACTTGCGGTGAGTATGTGGCGGTATAGGGGTTAGTAGGATAGTACTTGCGGTGGCTATGTAGCCGTATAGTGGTTTACAGTTAGATATTCGCAGTGGGTATGTGGCATTATAGGGGTTAATAGGATAGGTACTTGCGGTGAGTATATGGTGGTATAGGGGTTAGTAGGATAGTACTTGCGGTGGCTATGTAGCAGTATAGTGGTTTATAGTTAGATACTCGCGGTGGGTATGTGGTGTTATGGGGTTAATAGGATAGGTACTTGCGGTGAGTATGCGGCAGTATAGGGGTTAATAGCATAGGTACTTGCGGTGAGTATGTGGTGGTATAGGGGTTAATAGGATAGGTACTTGCGGGGAGTATGTGGTGGTATAGGGGTTAATAGGATAGGTACTTGCGGTGAGTATTTGGCAGTATAGGGGTTAATAGGATAGGTACTTGCGGTGAGTATGTGGTGGTATAGGGGTTAATAGGATAGGTACTTGCGGTGAGTATGTGGTGGTATAGGGGTAAATAGGATAGGTACTTGCGGTGAGTATGTGGTGGTATAGGGTTAAATAGGATAGGTACTTGCGGTGAGTATGTGGTGGTATAGGGATAAATAGGATAGGTACTTGCGGGGAGTATGTGGTGGTATAGGGGTTAATAGGATAGGTACTTGCGGTGAGTATTTGGCAGTATAGGGGTTAATAGGATAGGTACTTGCGGTGAGTATGTGGTGGTATAGGGGTAAATAGGATAGGTACTTGCGGTGAGTATGTGGTGGTATAGGGGTAAATAGGATAGGTACTTGCGGTGAGTATGTGGTGGTATAGGGTTAAATAGGATAGGTACTTGCGGTGAGTATGTGGTGGTATAGGGATAAATAGGATAGGTACTTGCGGTGAGTATGTGGTGGTATAGGGTTAAATAGGATAGGTACTTGCGGTGAGTATGTGGTGGTATAGGGATAAATAGGATAGGTACTTGCGGTGAGTATGTGGTGGTATAGGGTTAAATAGGATAGGTACTTGCGGTGAGTATGTGGTGGTATAGGGATAAATAGGATAGGTACTTCCGGTGAGTATGTGGTGGTATAGAGGTTAATAGGATAGGTACTTGCGGTGAGTATGTGGTGGTATAGAGGTTAATAGGATAGGTACTTGCGGTGAGTATTTGGCAGTATAGGGGTTAATAGGAGAGGTACTTGCGGTGAGTATGTGGTGGTATAGGGGTTAATAGGATAGGTACTTGCGGTGAGTATGTGGTGGTATAGGGGTAAATAGGATAGGTACTTGCGGTGAGTATGTCGTGGTATAGGGTTAAATAGGATAGGTACTTGCGGTGAGTATGTGGTAGTATTGGGGTTAATAGGATAGGTACTTGCGGTGAGTATGTGGTAGTATTGGGGTTAATAGGATAGGTACTTGCGGTGAGTATGTGGTAGTATTGGGGTTAATAGGATAGGTACTTGCTGTGGGTATATGGCGGTTTAGATATTTATTAGTGTAGTGTTAGTTTGCGATTGTGGGGTACTTCGGTTTAGGGGTATTAGGATTAGTGGTTTGTCACAGCAGTTATATTCCAGGGATCCCCTTTACTATACATCACCAATATTGGCAGCAATGCTGAGTGTTATCTATATCTAAATCTATGCAACAGGCTCGCTTGACATAGCAGCAGATCCTTTGGAATATTTCGCCGGCTCATAGCACTTTGGATCATCTGGGCCCCAGAGAGATGAGAAATGGCTTCTATAGGCCTAGATTTAGAGTTTGGCGGTAGCCGTGAAAACCAGCGTTAGAGGCTCCTAACGCTGGTTTTAGGCTACCGCCGGTATTTGGAGTCACTGAAAATAGGGTCTAACGCTCACTTTTCAGCCGCGACTTTTCCATACCGCAGATCCCCTTACGTAAATTACGTATCCTATCTTTTCAATGGGATCTTCCTAACTCCGGTATTTAGAGTCGTTTCTGAAGTGAGCGTTAGAGCTCTAACGACAAAACTCCAGCCGCAGAAAAAAAGCAGGAGTTAAGAGCTTTCTGGGCTAACGCCGGTTCATAAAGCTCTTAACTACTGTGCTCTAAAGTACACTAACACCCATAAACTACCTATGTACCCCTAAACTGAGGTCCCCCCACATCGCCGCCACTCGTTTTTTTTTTTTAACCCCTAATCTGCCGACCGCAAAGCGCCGCCACCTACATTATAGCTATGTACCCCTAATCTGCTGCCCCTAACACCGCCGACCCCTATATTATATTTATTAACCCCTAATCTGCCCCCCTCAACGTCGCCGACACCTGCCTACACTTATTAACCCCTAATCTGCCGAGCGGACCTGAGCGCTACTATAATAAAGTTATTAACCCCTAATCCGCCTCACTAACCCTATCATAAATAGTATTAACCCCTAATCTGCCCTCCCTAACATCGCCGACACCTAACTTCAATTATTAACCCCTAATCTGCCGACCGGAGCTCACCGCTACTATAATAAATGGATTAACCCCTAAAGCTAAGTCTAACCCTAACACTAACACCCCCCTAACTTAAATATAATTTACATCTAACGAAATTAATTATCTCTTATTAAATAAATTATTCCTATTTAAAGCTAAATACTTACCTGTAAAAGAAATCCTAATATAGCTACAATATAAATTATAATTATATTGTAGCTATTTTAGGATTAATATTTATTTTACAGGCAACTTTGTATTTATTTTAACCAGGTACAATAGCTATTAAATAGTTAAGAACTATTTAATAGTTACCTAGTTAAAATAATAACAAAATTACCTGTAAAATAAATCCTAACCTAAGTTATAATTAAACCTAACACTACCCTATCAATAAATTAATTAAATAAAATACCTACAATTACCTACAATAAAACCTAACACTACACTATCAATAAATACATTAAATACAATTCCTACAAATAACTACAATGAAATAAACTAACTAAAGTACAAAAAAATAAAAAAGAACTAAGTTACAAAAAATAAAAAAATATTTACAAACATCAGAAAAATATTACAACAATTTTAAACTAATTACACCTACTCTAAGCCCCCTAATAAAATAACAAAGACCCCCAAAATAAAAAAATGCCCTACCCTATTCTAAATTAATAAAGTTAAAAGCTCTTTTACCTTACCAGCCCTGAACAGGGCCCTTTGCGGGGCATGCCCCAAGAAAATCAGCTCTTTTGCCTGTAAAAAAAAACATACAATACCCCCCCCAACATTACAACCCACCACCCACATACCCCTAATCTAACCCAAACCCCCCTTAAATAAACCTAACACTAAGCCCCTGAAGATCTTCCTACCTTGTCTTCACCTCAACAGGTATCACCGATCCGTCCTGGCATCCGGTGCTGAAGAGGTCCAGAAGAGGCTCCAAAGTCTTCCTCCTATCCGGCAAGAAGAGGACATCCGGACCGGCAAACATCTTCATCCAAGCGGCATCTTCTATCTTCTTCCATCCGGTGCGGAGCGGGTCCATCTTGAAGCAGCCGACGCGGATCCATCCTCTTCTTTCGGGGTCTCCCGACGAATGACGGTTCCTTTAAGGGACGTCATCCAAGATGGTGTCCCTCGAATTCCGATTGGCTGATAGGATTCTATCAGCCAATCGGAATTAAGGTAAGAATATTCTGATTGGCTGATGGAATCAGCCAATCAGAATCAAGTTCAATCCGATTGGCTGATCCAATCAGCCAATCAGATTGAGCTCGCATTCTATTGGCTGATCGGAACAGCCAATAGAATGCGAGCTCAATCTGATTGGCTGATTGGAGGAAGACTTTGGAGCCTCTTCTGGACCTCTTCAGCACCGGATGCCAGGACGGATCGGTGATACCTGTTGAGGTGAAGACAAGGTAGGAAGATCTTCAGGGGCTTAGTGTTAGGTTTATTTAAGGGGGGTTTGGGTTAGATTAGGGGTATGTGGGCGGTGGGTTGTAATGTTGGGGGGGGGTATTGTATGTTTTTTTTTACAGGCAAAAGAGCTGATTTTCTTGGGGCATGCCCCGCAAAGGGCCCTGTTCAGGGCTGGTAAGGTAAAAGAGCTTTTAACTTTATTAATTTAGAATAGGGTAGGGCATTTTTTTATTTTGGGGGTCTTTGTTATTTTATTAGGGGGCTTAGAGTAGGTGTAATTAGTTTAAAATTGTTGTAATATTTTTCTGATGTTTGTAAAAAAATTTTTATTTTTTGTAACTTAGTTCTTTTTTATTTTTTGTACTTTAGTTAGTTTATTTCATTGTAGTTATTTGTAGGAATTGTATTTAATTTATTTATTGATAGTGTAGTGTTAGGTTTTATTGTAGGTAATTGTAGGTATTTTATTTAATTAATTTATTGATAGGGTAGTGTTAGGTTTAATTATAACTTAGGTTAGGATTTATTTTACAGGTAATTTTGTTATTATTTTAACTAGGTAACTATTAAATAGTTCTTAACAATTTAATAGCTATTGTACCTGGTTAAAATAAATACAAAGTTGCCTGTAAAATAAATATTAATCCTAAAATAGCTACAATATAATTATAATTTATATTGTAGCTATATTAGGATTTCTTTTACAGGTAAGTATTTAGCTTTAAATAGGAATAATTTATTTAATAAGAGATAATTAATTTCGTTAGATGTAAATTATATTTAAGTTAGGGGGGTGTTAGTGTTAGGGTTAGACTTAGCTTTAGGGGTTAATCCATTTATTATAGTAGCGGTGAGCTCCGGTCGGCAGATTAGGGGTTAATAATTGAAGTTAGGTGTCGGCGATGTTAGGGAGGGCAGATTAGGGGTTAATACTATTTATGATAGGGTTAGTGAGGCGGATTAGGGGTTAATAACTTTATTATAGTAGCGCTCAGGTCCGCTCGGCAGATTAGGGGTTAATAAGTGTAGGCAGGTGTCGGCGACGTTGAGGGGGGCAGATTAGGGGTTAATAAATATAATATAGGGGTCGGCGGTGTTAGGGGCAGCAGATTAGGGGTACATAGGGATAATGTAAGTTGCGGCGGTTTACGGAGCGGCAGATTAGGGGTTAATAATATAATGCAGGGGTCAGCGATAGCGGGGGCGGCAGATTAGGGGTTAATAAGTGTAAGGTTAGGGGTGTTTAGACTCGGGGTACATGTTAGGGTGTTAGGTGCAGACGTAGGAAGTGTTTCCCCATAGGAAACAATGGGGCTGCGTTAGGAGCTGAACGCGGCTTTTTTGCAGGTGTTAGGTTTTTTTTCAGCTCAAACAGCCCCATTGTTTCCTATGGGGGAATCGTGCACGAGCACGTTTTTGAGGCTGGCCGCGTCCGTAAGCAACTCTGGTATCGAGAGTTGTATTTGCGGTAAAAATGCTCTACGCTCCTTTTTTGGAGCCTAACGCAGCATTTTTTTGGACTCTCGATACCAGAGTTATTTTTATGGTGCGGCCAGAAAAAAGCCCGCGTAGCTAACGCACCCCCTTGGCCGCCAAACTCCAAATCTAGCTGATAGAAAGTAATGATGCTCTCTGAGGAGTTGTTCGTCCTTCAGAACCACTTAATGGTGGTTTTATGTTTAGGAAGTAGAAAAGAAAATCATTTAGTGCTCTTAAGTATTTTTTGGTCTATTTCCCCTAAAATGATAAACACTATTCCCTACATATAATTGTTGTTAAAATATTCAGAGGAATCATGGCTTTTATAAAAATGTTTATTTTCTGTGGGAGGACTGCATTTGTTAAAAAAATGATGTATAGCAAGATTTCTAATTAAAAAACGTGGAACCTCTGGCACTGAGGGGGGTTAAATGTCAGAAAAACAGCAACATCTCAAAAATAGTATTTTATAGCATAACCAAATTACAATTTGGGGTAGAGTATATCCCCAGCATTTGCAGGATATGTTCGGTATGTGGGAGGTTAAAGAGCTTGTGTTGGGGGGGTAATAGTCGTGACTTGGTAAGGGAATCCCGGGACACAGAGGGACTGCAGGCAGGAAGCCTGTCATGTCGAAATCTGTGACCCGACGGAATGTGCGACCGTGATGTCACCACATTTTAGAGCGCACACATGACTGGTT
This sequence comes from Bombina bombina, assembly GCF_027579735.1. Lineage (NCBI taxonomy): Eukaryota > Metazoa > Chordata > Amphibia > Anura > Bombinatoridae > Bombina > Bombina bombina. The sequence goes on from NC_069501.1 coordinate 38,394,602, forward strand.
GCAAAATCAGACGGAACAGCTGTCTGTCATTTTGTAACCAGAAAGTGCGCATGCGACAGACAGGTCACAGAATGTGTACACCACTGTTCCTAATAACATTAAAGATTGGACTAATGTCTCATCAACTAGGATTTATGAGGGGCAGCATCTTGCGTTTTGCACACAGTGTAATTATCAAACAGACCCGTAGCATCAAAGTCAGAGCCATACAGTTACCTGTGGAATTTATGATAATAAAAATAAAGTTGAAATGACTATAGAGAGCGCAATAGAAAATAGTTTGGAAGTTATTAAAGCTGAAATAATTTTAAATTTTAACATGGCATTACCCCATGACTCGTGTCATATCTGTGTGCTACATACTGTTAGTGTAAGTCAATGTGTTTAGTAATTGTCATGTTTATAAACTGCAGTTTGAGACCACGGTAACACTAGTCAGACAGCACGTAAGTCTGTAGTGACAATAGTAGGTTGTGCACCATATTCTAATGGGTGTCAAGTCTCTCCCTCTGAGCAGTCAGCGTTCCTGGGATGGTGGAAGGAGGTGTCTCTAGCAGGTGATTGGTGGTCAACCAGTCACGTGTGCACTCAGGAATGTGGTGACATCACAGTCGCACATTCCGTCGGGTCACAGATTTTGACACCACACCAGCCATATATACCAACAGCTGACAATCCCTCAGGAAGCCGGCCATATCTCCCAACAGGTGACAATCCCTCAGAAAGCCGGCCATATCTCCCAACAGGTGACAATCCCTCAGGAAGCTGGGCATATCTCCCAACAGCTGACAATCCCTTAGGAAGCCGACCATATCTCCCAACAGGTGACAATCCCTCAGGAACTGGCCATATCTCCCAACAGGTGACAATCCCTCAGGAAGCTGGCCATATCTCCCAACAGGTGACAATCCCTCAGAAAGCCGGCCATATCTCCCAACAGGTGTCATTCCCTCAGGAAGCTGGCCATATCTCCGAACAGGTGACAATCCCTCAGGAAGCCGACCATATATCTCAACAGGTGACAATCCCTCAGAAAGCCGGCGATATCTCCCAACAGGTGACAATCCCTCAGGAAGCCGGCAATATCTTCCAACAGGTGTCATTCCCTCAGGAAGCCAGCCATATCTCCCAACAGGTGACAATCCCTCAGGAAGCCGGCCATATTTCCCAACAGGTGACAATCCCTCAGGAAGACGGCGATATCTTCCAACAGGTGTCATTCCCTCAGGAAGCCGGCCATATCTCCCAACAGGTGACAATCTCTCAGGAAGCCGGCCATATCTCCCAACAGGTGACAATCCCTTAGAAAGCCGGTCATATCTCCCAACAGGTGTCATTCCATCAGGAAGCCGGCCATATCTCCCAACAGGTGACAATCCCTCAGAAAGCGGGCCATATCTCCCAACAGGTGACAATCCCTCAGGAAGCCAGCCATATCTCCCAACAGGTGACAATCCCTCAGGAAGCCGGCCATATCTCCCAACAGGTGACAATCCCTCAGAAAGCCGGCCATATCTCCCAACAGGTGACAATCCCTCAAGAAGCCGGCCATATCTCCCAACAGGTGACAATCCCTCAGGAAGCCAGCAATATCTTGTGTCATTACCTCAGGAAGTCGGTCATATCTCCCAACAGGTGTCATTCCCTCAGGAAGCCGGCCATAAATCCCAACAGGTGACAATCCCTCAGGAAGCTGGCCTTATCTCCCAACAGGTGACAATCCCTCAGGAAGCCGACCATATCTCCCAACAGGTGAATATCCCTCAGGAAGCCGAACATATCTCCCAATAGCTGACAATCCCTCAGGAAGCCGACCATATCTCCCAACAGGTGACAATCTCTCAGGAAGCCGACCATATCTCCAAACAGGTGAATATCCCTCAGGAAGCCGACCATATCTCCCAACAGGTGACAATCCCTCAGGAAGCCGACCATATCTTCCAACAGGTGAAAATCTCTCAGGAAGCCGACCATATCTCCCAATAGCTATCAATCCCTCAGGAAGCTGACCATATCTCCCAACAGGTGACAATCCCTCAGGAAGCTGACCATATCTACCAACAATGCAGCCCCCAACATCCCCGCCACCTACATTACAGTTATTAACCCCTAATCTGCTGGCCTTAACATCACCGCCACCTACCTACACTTATTAGCCCCTAATCTGCCACCCCCAATGTCGCTGCCACTATACTAAAGTTATTAACCAAACCTCTGGCCTCCCACATCACTAACAATACATAAATATATTATCCCCTAAACCTAACCCTAACGTAACCCTAAGTATAACCCTAACGTAACCCTAAGTCTAAGTCTAACCCTAACACCCCCTAACTTAAATATAATTAAAATAAATTTAAATAAAACGTACAATTATTAACTAAATAATTCCTATTTAAAACTAAATAAATACTTACCTGTAAAACAAACCATAAGATAGCTACAATATAACTAATAGTTATAATATTGTAGCTAGCTTAGGTTTTATTTCACAGGTAAGTTTGTATTCATTTTAACTAGGTAGACTAGTTAGTAAATAGTTATTAACTATTTTCTAGCTACCTAGTTAAAATAAATACAGTTACCTGTAAAATAAAACCTAACCTGCCTTACACTTAAAACTAACATTACAATAAAATAAAATAAATGAAATTAATAAAATACAATTATCTAAATTAAAAAAAAATAAACACTAAATTACACAAAATAAAAAATGAAATGATCAAAAATAAAAACAAATTATTCCTAATCTATTAGCCCTATCAAAATAAAAAAGCCCCCCCAAAATAAAAAAAACCCTAGCCTACACTAAACTGCCAATAGCCCTTAGCTAAAAATAAAACCCACCCAAAAAACCCTTAAAAAAACCTAACACTAACCCCCGAAGATCCAATTACAGTTTTCGAAGTCCGGACATCCATCCTCATCCAGCTGACGAAGTCCTCATCTAAGCGGGCAGAAGTCCTTATTCAAGTGGGCAGAAGTCTTCATCCAAGTGGGCAGAAGTCCTCATCGAAGCGGGCAGAAGTCTTCATCCAGACGGCATCTTTTATCTTCCTCCATCCGGTGCGGAGCGGGTCCATCTTCAAGACATCCGACTCAGGGCATCCTCTTCTTACAGTTGCCGCTGTAAACTGAAGTTCCCCTGTAAGTGATGTCATCCAAGATGTCGTCCCTTACATTCCAATTAGCTGATAGAATTCTATCAGCCAATAGGAATTAAAGGGGAAAAATCCAATCCAATCAGCCAATAGGGTTGAGCTTGCATTCTATTGGCTGATTGGAATAGCAACGCATTTCTCACGCGTTCACTGAATAGTCTGAGGAAACAGCCCCTGAGAGGCTGAGAAACGTGTTGCTTTGTTTCTAAATAAAGATATCTGTTTTTATGATACACTTGCTGCTGTATGGATTATTTTCACGTCGGTTCTTGGATTTTTGGTGGGGATTCTGTTTACCAAGAGAGTGGTCTATTGGGCAACTAAGAAGTCCCAGCTTGCTGTTACTGCACCTGGAGGTGCAGTACTTTCTGTAAGTGTGACTTTACATTACCCTTACACTTGATTGGACTGTACTAGGCTATGGTAGCCCTTTTCGTTATGTAACCTTTTACAGACTCCTTTGATGTATTGCTGACCAAGTCTGTATATATGTGCCGTGTGTACCATTCTCAGTGAGATGGACCACTACAAAGTTCCAGTCTGCCCCATTAGCACCATTGGGTGTGCTACGTTTGTGAGTACCCATTTTTCTATATTTTATTATCCACTTGTCTGATGGTACTAGGCCATGTTGGTGCCTCTGTCTCTTTTTTTCTTCAGAATTTCATTTCCCAGGGAATGACCATCCTTCATCAGAGAGCAGCCACAACATTGGACTTTTAAGATTTTACCACTGTATTTTATTTTATCTTTTTATCCAATTTTGTCTGGTTATTTTTGGCAAATATTTGTTTAGGGATTTATGGTTGTGTTTTTTTTATTATATTTCCATTTGTACATCTTATAGTAATTAATATCCACATACGCTTATAGTAGTATACACTTACGATGCGCCCCCTATGGGTTGGATGCCTAGTTGCATTTTTCCCTAATTTTTTATTTTCGGATTGTAAGGGACGCCATCTTGGATGACATCACTTAAAGGGAACCTTCAGTTGTCGCCGACGACCGTAAGAAGAGGATGCTCCGCGCTGGATGTCTTGAAGATGGACCTGCTCCGCAACAGATGGATGAAGATAGAAGATGCTTGGATGAGGACTTCTGCCCGCTTGGATGAAGACTTCTGCCCGCTTGGATGAAGACTTCTGCCCGCTGGATGAGGATGGATGTCTGGACTTCGGAAACTGTAAGTGGATCTTTGGGGGTTAGTGTTTTCTTAAGGGTTTTTTGGGTAGGTTTTATTTTTAGATTAGGGTTTGGGCACTTCGTAAAAGAGCTGTTTGCCCTTTTCAGGGCATGGCAAAAGAGCTAAATGCTCTTTTAAGGGCAATGCCCATCCAAATCTACCTAGTTAAAATATATACAAACTTACCTGTGAAATAAAAATAAAACCTAAGATAGCTACAATATGATAACTATTAGTTATTTTGCAGCTAGCTTAGGTTTTATTTTACAGGTAAGTAGTTATTTAGTTTTAAATAGGAATTATTTAGGTAATAATTGTACGTTTTATTTAGATTTATTTTAATTATATTTAAGTTAGGGGGTGTTAGTGCTAGATTTAGGCTTAGGGTTACGTTAGGGTTAGGGTTAATATATTTATGTAGTGATGTGGGAGGCCAGAGGTTTAGGGGTTAATAGTTTAATTTAGTATATTTCGTTGTGGGGGGCTTGCGGTTTAGTGGTTAATAGGTTTATTATAGCGGCGGTGTGAGCAGATGGCAGATTAGGGGTTAATAATCTTTAAATAGTGTTTGCGATGCAGGAGGGCGGCAGTTTAGGGGTTCATAGGTTTATTATAGTGGCAACAATGTCAGGGAGCGGCGGAATAGGGGTTAATACATTTTTTAAGTGGCGGCGATGTCCGGAGCGGCAGATTAGGGGTTAATAATTTTATTTTAGTGTTTGCGATGCGGGAGGGCCTCAGTTTAGGGGTTAATAGGTAGTTTATGGGTGTTTAATGCACTTTGTGACAGTTTAGTTATGAGTTTTATGGTACAGCTTTGTAGCATAAAACTCATAACTACTGACTTTAGATGGCGTTACAGATCTAATTTTTGGCTGTACCGCTCACTTTTTGGCCTCCCAGGCAAACTCGTAATACCGGCGCTATGGGAGTCCCATTGAAAAAGGACTTTTTAAAAGGTGCGGTACTGACGTTGCGTTTCGGCCAAAAAGTTGTGCGGTACACCTATTCTGAAAAGACTTGTAATACCGGCGTTAGGGAAAAAGCAGCGTTATGGGCCATAACAATGCTATTTGAGTCATAACGCAAAATGCGTAATCTAGCTGTCAGTGAAATATTTCTGTCTAGCTGCCTTGTTTCGCTATTGGAAAACCTGAAAAGATCCATCACATACACAGGAATCATAAATATAGTACTACTTGCATTGGTATTTGTCACAGTAAGATTATACATTATTGTCAGACAAAGCAGATCTAATATGGGAGGAGGGTTAACAAGGGGCAGGTTTACATCTTCATGAATTTTGAATTTGGACACAAAAAATTCTATAAGGCTCAGGTGTGTTTTTGTTTTTAGAACTAACCGCTATTCTAATCAATAAGAATAGAATTGGAAATAAAATGTTTGAATTTAAAATTATAGAATTGTAAAGTCTAATTAAACATGAAAAATAAATGATATAGTCAGTATCACAAACACTTCAAGAACATTTTCACAAGGAGTGTTAGAGAGACCGGAGATATGCAGCAAAAGTGAACGTAATACATATTATACAATTCATTTAATATTGATGATGAAGGCATAATATGACTGAATGCAGGTTATTAAAAAATAACTTTACATTATTAAAATTTAAATATTCATAGGTGTATTTCAATTTTAAATATGAGCAGTTTTGTACTATATTTCCATTAGGAAAAATGCTTCTAGTAAAAGCTATAGCTGTTAGATATATGATTATTAATATGGAATACATTTGCAACAGTGCAATCGCAATATTCTAAGTAAACACGATCGTGCAATCAAGTTCTGATTATGAAATATGAAGAATAGAAAATTACAATTGCAATTTTGCAAAATATTAATATTGTGATTGCACATTCTCAATATTATGTAAAATGAGTATTGAGAATGCGGAATCTTAAAATAAGTAAAAATAAATACCTAAGGACACAATAGAAGATTAGTACAATCACATTTACGTTTACATATTGTAACATAATACTATACAATCCACCAGCTCCTATAGTTTTAATAGGAAGTTTTGTTTTTTTGTCTTTATTAGCAAAGTCGATTGCAGACATAATGAATATATAGGTGTTTCATGGGAGTTTCAAAAGTGATTGCTGTGGGTTTCCAGTACTCAATTGGCGCTTCCTGTGATGTCACTTCCGGTTGCCCCAGTCATCGGGGAGGCATCAAGAGGAGTACCGTATCTTCCACCCAGGTCTCCAATTGTAAGAAGGGAGTACCTTGGTGCGGGGGGGGCGATAGGTGCAAGCTCCTTGGGGTGGGTGAGAAGTGAATCAAGCCGGATTTGTGCGAGTGGCAGCAGCAGTTGCAGTCAGGCAAGGGGCAGCAGACCAGTGCTAGTGCTACTTCAGTCTCCTCGCACTCATGAGCCTCAACATTGCAGAGGTGTTTAGTAGTGGTTGGGCAAGGCCTTGCCCTAGTGAGGTTTGAATGAGGGTGGCTGGTCACAGAACAGATGTGCACTAGGGGTTTAAATGTCACAGAATGCATGGTGACTAGGTCATCTGCCAGTAAAGTTAGTCTTAATGTGATCAGTGGTGTGATTTTGCAATAGCTAGGGGATTGCAGCATAGTGCTGTCATGTTTGTGGATGAGGACATGGGTTTGAGTGATTTGTGTGCCTCTGGACAGCGATGTGGCTGACGGCCTTTAAGGGGGCAGATGGCCAAGGGTTTGGTAGACCCCATATCCACTCATAGTACTCCTCTCTTGAATTCAGTTTTGCAGGAGAGCTGGAGCTATGGCCAGGGCAGCTTTCCAAAGGAGTGAGCCTGAGATACATGAGAATCCATCCATGTCGGCTGGGAGGTCCATTTTCCCTTGTTTGCTTGGTGGCAGTGGTGAGTCAGTTTCCTTTCCGGGGTCCAATTCAACTTCTAGTAACTCAGGGTTAGATAGGTCCCTGGGGTTGTTGGCTACGGGTCACAAGAGAATGTACCAGATGTTGAAAAGGCTGGTTGATGGGAAGGATGCGTCAGGTGTCGGGCGTTATGATGTCACTATTGACAGCATTCAGAGCAAATATAGCAAGGGTGCCTGGAGAAAGATGGCAAGTAATCCTTTGTTAGATTTTTGGGCAATTGATATGCACCTTTTGGGTGCATTTAGGTCCTGAACGGCCTCCTTCTCCAGAATCACGATCTAGCGCTGCCATCGACCAACAGCCTCTTTGTTTTCAATGGTGTGTCTCAGGTATCTGCTGGAAGTAACAAGAATGGCAGTGTGACCTGCAGCAGATCCCATGCTGGCGCTGGTGCTGCCAGGGAGAGAGAAGTAGAGCAAAAGGTTCTTTTGCAGGTAAGGGCTCCCACGCCACTGAAGGTGGATGCTATTGAGCCATGGTTGGTTCGCTAAACAAACAGGCAGTTATAATTGGTCTGTCTCAAATGTATAAATAAATATATATATATAAATACTATATATAATAAATAATACATTTTCCTATTGACCCACCACAAAGAAGACCTGAGAGTGCATTTGTTTGTTACCATATATATATATATATATATATATATATATATATACACAAGTGGATATAAAAAGTCTACACACCCCTGTTAAAATGTCAGGTTTCTGTGATGTAAAAAAATGAGACAAAGATAAATCATTTCAGAACTTTTTCCACCTTTAATGTGACCTATAAACTACACAACTCAATTGAAAAACAAACTGAAATCTTTTAGGTGGAGGGAAGAAAACCAAAAAAACTAAAATAATGTGGTTGCATAAGTGTGCACACCCTCTTATAACTGGGGATGTAGCTGTGTTCAGAATTAAGCAATCACATTCAAAACCATGTTAAATAAGAGTCATCACACACCTGCCATCATTTAAAGCGCCTCTGATTAACCCCAAATAAAGTTCAGCTGCTCTAGTTAGTCTTTCCTGAAATTTTCTTAGTCGCATCCCACAACAAAAGCCATGGTCCACAGAGAGCTTCCAAAGCATCAGAGGGATCTCATTGTTAAAAGGTATCAGGAGAAGGGTACAAAAGAATTTCCAAGGCATTAGATATACCATGGAACACAGTGAAGACAGTCATCATCAAGTGAAGTAAATATGGCACCACAGAAACATTACCAAGAACTGGACGTCCCTCCAAAATTGATGAAAAGACGAGAAGAAACCTGGTCTGGGGGCTACCAAGAGGCCTACAGCAACATTAAAGGAGCTGCAGGAATATCTGGCAAGTACTGGCTGTGTGGTACATGTGACAACAATCTCCCGTATTCTTCATATGCCTGGGCTATGTGGTAGAGTGGCAAGACGAAAGCCTTTTCTTACAAAGAAAAACATCCAAGCTAGCTATATTTTGCAAAAACACACCTGAAGTCTCCCAAAAGCATGTTGGAAAAGGTGTTATGGTCTGATGAAAACCAAGGTTGAACTTTTTGGCCATAATTCCAAAGGATATGTTTGGCTCAAAAACAACACTGCACGTCATCAAAAGAACACCATACCCACAGTGAAGCATGGTGGGGGCAGCATCATGCTTTGGGGCTGATTTTCTTCAGCTGGAACTGGGGCCTTAATTAAGCTAGAGGGAATTATGAACAGTTCCAAATACCAGTCAATATTGGCACAAAACCTTCAGGCTTCTGCTAGAAAGCTGAACATGATGAGGAACTTCATCTTTCAGCATGACAACGACCCAAAGCATACATCCAAATCAACAAAGGAATGGCTTCACCAGAAGAAGATTAAAGTTTTGGAATGGCCCAGCCAGAGCCCAGACCTGAATTTGATTGAAAATCTGTGGGGTGATCTGAAGAGGGCTGTGCACAGGAGATGCCCTCGCAATCTGACAGATTTGGAGTGTTTTTGCAAAGAAGAGTGGGCAAATCTTGCCAAGTCAAAATGTGCCATGCTGATAGACTCATACCCAAAAAGACTGAGTGCTGTAATAAAATCAAAAGGTGCTTCAACAAAGTATTAGTTTAAGGGTGTGCACACTTATGCAACCATATAATTTTATTTTTATATTTTTTCTTCCCTCTACTTAAAAGATTTCAGTTTGTTTTTCAATTGAGTTGTACAGTTTATAGGTCACATTAAAGGTGGACAAAGTTCTGAAATGATTTATCTTTGTCTAATTTTTTACATCACAGAAACCTGACATTTTAACAGGGGTGTGTAGACTTTTTACATCCACTGTATATAAATATAATATCAGTATGAAAAGGTTGGAATCAACGATACTTCAATGTGCCAATAAAAAAAGCAATTCCCTTTACTTACATAAAAAAACACACAGTAAAATACAGTTAAAATGATACACAATTAATACATAAGAACACAATTAGTTACACAGTTGATACACAGAAGGTGCAAAAATGGATACAAACTCGATGTCTACACTCAGTCCGTTATCCTTATAATAAAAGCATCCAGGTTAATTGCAACTCTCAAATCAAGAGGTAGGCTGAAGCTTCTTATGGGAATTCCCTGTAGATCGTCAGCCCTGTGAGTGAGATAGCCAATGGCAACTCCTTAGGTAGATATCACTTTTCACAAAGAAAGACGGTATATCTGTACTTACACATAAGATTGGATTAGTCGTCACGATCTCTCCAAAGGCGGCACTTTCTCCTTCACTGCTCACCACCTCAAAGATCGTCGGGTTCAGAACACCAGCCGTTACTGAAGAGACTTTCAAATGAACGCCGTGGGATCAGTCACACCTGTAGCGTAAAACTGACAAACAGTTCACTTGGACTCCAAAGGTTTGACTTCGCTACAGAAACCTCAGAGCCTCAAAAGTTAAATGTACTGTGCAAAAACCACACTGAGCAATGCGTTTCAAATTGCTTCCAATTCTTTCTCAATTCTCAATTTTTGTTTGTTTGTTTAAGGTATGTGTTGCACCATTGTTTTGTTATTCCAGTTAAGGTGAGGTGATGGGCTCTCAAGTTCATCAGAATTTGAAGTTCACATACCAATACCCAGATATGGTGAGGAAAAAGATTGGTAAGGAGGTGGCCTTGGGTAGAGTGGCTGGCCTCTTTAGGGAAATGCCAATTCTGGGGTTGATGCACAAGAAGGAGCAGGGTAAGTTTTAAATGATATAGCATCCCTCTTTTCCTAAAGGCTGCTCCATTAATGATGCCATTGATCCAAGCCTTAGCACAGTGCACTACCAGTCCTTTGATGCAACAATCCAGTTGGTGTGGATGGTGGGACATGGTGCACTTATGGCCAAGCTCGACGTGGAGTCTGCATTTCGGCTGCTCCCAATACATCAATCTTCCTTCCACCTTTTGGGTTGCTGTATTTCAGGATCATATTATCTAGACGGATGCCTTCCAATGGGTTGTTATATCTTCACATTTTGAAGTATTTAGCACTATTTTTTTTAAACTGGGCTGTGGCTTAGGTGGCAGGGGAAGATAGAAGAGTTCATTACCTGGACAATTTACTGCTAGTGGGCTACCCAAATACAGATGACTGTGCAAGCCTGATGAGATTGCTGAGGTTGGTGATGTTGAAGTTTGGGGTTCCTTTGGTGGAAGATTAGACCCAGGGCCCCTGCACTTGTGTCACTTTTCTGGGGATAGAAATCGATTTGGTGACAATGCAGTGCAGGCTGCCTTCTGATAAGCTAGGTTGCATAAAGGAGGTGGTTAGAACGGCTGTCAATGTGCATTCCTTGCACGTTGTGTTATTCCAATGGGCAGAGTGTTCCAGAGGAGGATGGAATGGCAACTTCGGGGTGCTAAGTCTCCATCAACGCAAATTAGGATGATGGTGGAAGGCTTTTGTGTTTGGGAGCAGTTTTTGATGAGTTTCAATGGTGTCCATGTTTGGCGGAAGAAGCCCACTTCAAACCTGACTATACACTTGTTCACGTATGCTGCAGGATCCCATGGTTATGTGGCCTATCTGAATGGTGTATGGAGTACTGAGTCTTGGCCGCAGTCTTGGGTCAACGGTGACTTAACCAGAAATATGTGTCTGCTTGAGCTCTTTGCCATTATAGTGGCTATTGAGATTTGGGTCAGTGATCATGCTGTGATATTCTGGTTGGATAATCCCAGCATGATTTATGCTATTAAACATTTGTTTGTTGCTTCCCCCTTGGAGCATCATTACCTCCGGCACCTGATATTGAAATGCTTGCAGGTTTGTACAGTGAGAGTGAGGTTTGGAAATCATGGTCTGAAGAGTGAGAGTAAGGTTTGGAAATCACAGTCTGTACAGTGAGAGTGAGGTTTGGAAACCACAGTCTGTACAATGAGAATGAGGTTTGCAAATCACGGTCTGTAGAGTGAGAATGAGGTTTGTAAATCACGGTCTGTACAGTGAGAGTGAGGTTTGGAAATCGCGGTCTGTACAGTGAGAGTGAGGTTTGGAAATCACGGTTTTTACAGTGAGAGTGAGGTTTGGAAATCATGGTCTGAAGAGTGAGAGTGAGGTTTGGAAATCACGGTCTGTACAGTGAGAGTGAGGTTTGGAAATCACGGTCTGTACAGTGAGAGTGAGGTTTGGAAATCGCGGTCTGTACAGTGAGAGTGAGGTTTGGAAATCGCGGTCTGTACAGTGAGAGGGAGGTTTGGAAATCGCGGTCTGTACAGTAAGAGTGAGGTTTGGAAATCGCGGTCTGTACAGTGAGAGTGAGGTTTGGAAATCGCGGTCTGTACAGTGAGAGTGAGGTTTGGAAATCGCGGTCTGTACAGTAAGAGTGAGGTTTGGAAATCGCGGTCTGTACAGTAAGAGTGAGGTTTGGAAATCGCGGTCTGTACAGTGAGAGTGAGGTTTGGAAATTGCGGTCTGTACAGTGAGAGTGAGGTTTGGAAATCGCGGTCTGTACAGTAAGAGTGAGGTTTGGAAATCGCGGTCTGTACAGTGAGAGTGAGGTTTGGAAATTGTGGTCTGTACAGTGAGAGAGAGGTTTGGAAATCATGGTCTGTACAGTGAGAGTGAGGTTTGGAAATTGCATTCTGTACAGAAAGAGGAAGCTTTGGAACTCACAGTCTGTACAGTGAGAGGGAGGTTTGTAAATTGAGGTCTGTACAGTGGGTTTTTGAAATCACGGTCTGTAAAGTGAGTTCTGCAACTTTTGCACTGTTTTTAAAACCTTGTCAAGTTGAAGCCACTATCTTCTTATGGACATTAATATTCTTTAATGTTCTTCCTTGTAGAATGAAAGGTTTCCTTATAAAACAAGGTTTTCTTAATGAATTAAAATCATGCTGTGATATTCTGGTCGGATAACCTCAGCATGGTTTATGCTATTAAAGGGACACTGAACCCAATTTTTTTCTTTTGTGATTCAGATTTAGGGGCATATTTATCAAGCTCCGTATGGAGCTTGATGCCCCGTGTTTCTGGCGAGCCTGCAGACTCGCCAGAAACAGCACTTATGAAGCAGCAGTCACAAAGACCGCTGCTCCATAACCTGTCCGCCTGCTCAGAGACATTGCCGGAAATCAACCCGATTGGCCGCAAGTCTGCAGGGGGCGGCATTGCACCAGCAGCTCTTGCGAGCTGCTGGTGCAATGCTGAATACGGCGAGCGTATTGCTCGCTGTATTCAGCGAGGTCTGGCGGACCTGATCCACACTGTCGGATCAGGTCTGCCAGACTTTCATAAATAGGGGCCAGAGTATGCAATTTTAAGCAACCTTCTAATTTACTCCTATTATCAATTTTTATTCGTTCGCTTGCTATCTTTATTTGAAAAAGAAGGCATCTAAGCTTTTTATTGGTTCAGAACTCTGGACAGGACTTTTTTATTGGTGGATGAATTTATCCATCAATCAGCAAGAACAACCCAGGTTGTTCACAAAAAATGGGCCAGCATCTAAACTTACATGCTTGCATTTGAAATAAAGATACCAAGAGAATGAAGAAAATTTGATAATAGAAGTAAATCAGAAAGTTGCTTAAAATATTATGCTCTATCTCAATCACAAAAGAAAAAAATTGGGTTCAGTGTCCCTTTAAACGTTTGTTTGCTGCTTCCCCCTTGGAGGTTCATTACCTCCGGCACCTGATATTGCAATGCTTGCAGTTAAACATTGACTTTCGGGTGCGGCATGTTCTGTAAAGTACAGTGAGAGTGAGGTTTGTAAATCACGGTCTGTACAGTGAGAGTGAGGTTTGTAAATCACGGTCTGTACAGTGAGAGTGAGGTTTGTAAATCACGGTCTGTACAGTGAGAGTGAGGTTTGTAAATCACGGTCTGTACAGTGAGAGTGAGGTTTGTAAATCACGGTCTGTACAGTGAGAGTGAGGTTTGTAAATCACGGTCTGTACAGTGAGAGTGAGGTTTGTAAATCACGGTCTGTACAGTGAGAGTGAGGTTTGTAAATCACGGTCTGTACAGTGAGAGTGAGGTTTGTAAATCACGGTCTGTACAGTGAGAGTGAGGTTTGTAAATCACGGTCTGTACAGTGAGAATGAGGTTTGTAAATCATGGTCTGTACAGTGAGAGTGAGGTTTGTAAATCACGGTCTGTACAGTGAGAGTGAGATTTGTAAATCACGGTCTGTACAGTGAGAGTGAGGTTTGTAAATCACGGTCTGTACAGTGAGAGTGAGGTTTGTAAATCACGGTCTGTACAGTGAGAGTAAAGTTTGTAAATCACAGTCTGTACAGTGAGAGTGAGGTTTGTAAATCACGGTCTGTACAGTGAGAGTGAGGTTTGTAAATCACGGTCTGTACAGTGAGAGTAAAGTTTTAAATCACGGTCTGTACAGTGAGAGTGAGGTTTGTAAATCACTGTCTGTACAGTGAGAGCGAGGTTTGTAAATCATGGTCTGTACAGTGAGAGTGAGGTTTGTAAATCACAGTCTGTACAGTGAGAGTGAGGTTTGTAAATCACGGTCCGTACAGTGAGAGTGAGATTTGTAAATCACAGTCTGTACAGTGAGAGTGAGGTTTGTAAATCACAGTCTGTACAGTGACAGGCCCATTTATCAAGCTCCGTACGGAGCTTGAAGGGCCGTGTTTCTGGCGAGTCTTCAGACTCGCCAGAAACACAACTTATGAAGCAGCGGTCTAAAGACCGCTGCTCCATAACCCTGTCCGCCTGCTCTGAACAGGCGGACAGGAATCGCCGGACATCAACCCGATCGAATACGATCGGGTTGATTGACAGCTCCCTGCTGGCGGCCGATTGGCCGCGAGTCAGCAGGGGGCGGCGTTGCACCAGCAGCTCTTGTGAGCTGCTGGTGCAATGTTAAATGCGGAGAGCGTATTGCTCTCCGCATTTAGCGAGGTCTTGCGGACCTGATCCGCAGTGTCGGATCAGGTCCGCCAGCCCTTTGATAAATGGGCCTGTGAGAGTGAGGTTTGTAAATCTTGGTCTTACAGTGAGAGTGAGGTTTGTAAATCACGGTCTGTACAGTGAGAGTGAAGTTTGTAAATCACGGTCTGTACAGTGAGAGTGAGGTTTGTAAATCACAGTCTGTACAGTGAGAGTGAGGTTTGTAAATCACGGTCTGTACAGTGAGTATGAGGTTTGTAAATCACGGTCTGTACAGTGAGAATGAGGTTTGTAAATCACGGTCTGTACAGTGACAATGAGGTTTGTAAATCACGGTCTGTACAGTGAGAGTGAGGTTTGTAAATCACAGTCTGTACAGTGAGAATGAGGTTTGTAAATCACGGTCTGTACAGTGAGAGTAAATTTTGTAAATCACGGTCTGTACAGTGAGAGTGAGATTTGTAAATAACGGTCTGTACAGTGAGAGTGAGGTTTGTAAATCACAGTCTGTACAGTGAGATTGAGGTTTGTAAATCACAGTCTGTACAGTGAGAGTGAGGTTTGTAAATCACGGTCTGTACAGTGAGAGTGAGGTTTGTAAATCACGGTCTGTACAGTGAGAGTAAAGTTTGGAAATCACAGTCTGTACAGAAAGAGGAAGCTTTAGAACTCACAGTCTGTACAGTGAGAGGGAGGTTTGTAAATCACGGTCTGTACAGTGAGAGTGAGGTTTGTAAATCACGGTCTGTACAGTGAGAGCGAGGTCTATAAATCACGGTCTGTACAGTGAGAGTAAGGTTTGTAAATCACGGTCTGTACAGTGAGAGTGAGGTTTGTAAATCACGGTCTGTACAGTGAGAATGAGGTTTGTAAATCACGGTCTGTACAGTGAGAGTTAGGTTTGTAAATCACGGTCAGTACAGTGAGAGTGAGGTTTGTAAATCACGGTCTGTACAGTGAGAATGAGGTTTGTAAATCACGGTCTGTACAGTGAGAATGAGGTTTGTAAATCACGGTCTGTACAGTGAGAGTGAGGTTTGTAAATCACGGTCTGTACAGTGAGAATGAGATTTGTAAATCATGGTCTGTACAGTGAGAGTAAAGTTTGTAAATCACAGTCTGTACAGTGAGAGTGAGGTTTGTAAATCACAGTCTGTACAGTGAGAGTAAAGTTTGTAAATCACGGTCTGTACAGTGAGAGTGAGGTTTGTAAATCACGGTCTGTACAGTGAGAATGAGGTTTGTAAATCACGGTCTGTACAGTGAGAATGAGGTTTGTAAATCACGGTCTGTACAGTGAGCGTGAGGTCTGTAAATCGCGGTCTGTACAGTGAGAATGAGGTTTGTAAATCACGGTCTGTACAGTGAGAGTGAAGTTTGTAAATCATGGTCTGTACAGTGAGAGTATGGTTTGTAAATCACGGTCTGTACAGTGAGAGTGAGGTTTGTAAATCACGGTCTGTACAGTGAGAGTGAGGTTTGTAAATCACGGTCTGTACAGTGAGAGTGAGGTTTGTAAATCACGGTCTGTACAGTGAGAGTGAGGTTTGTAAATCACAGTCTGTACAGTGAGAGTGAGGTTTGTAAATCACGGTCTGTACAGTGAGAGTGAGGTTTGTAAATCACGGTCTGTACAGTGAGAGTAAAGTTTTAAATCATGGTCTGTACAGTGAGAGTGAGGTTTGTAAATCACTGTCTGTACAGTGAGAGCGAGGTTTGTAAATCATGGTCTGTACAGTGAGAGTGAGGTTTGTAAATCACAGTCTGTACAGTGAGAGTGAGGTTTGTAAATCACGGTCTGTACAGTGAGAGTGAGGTTTGTAAATCACAGTCTGTACAGTGAGAGTGAGGTTTGTAAATCACAGTCTGTACAGTGAGAGTGAGGTTTGTAAATCTTGGTCTTACAGTGAGAGTGAGGTTTGTAAATCACGGTCTGTACAGTGAGAGTGAAGTTTGTAAATCACGGTCTGTACAGTGAGAGTGAGGTTTGTAAATCACAGTCTGTACAGTGAGAGTGAGGTTTGTAAATCACGGTCTGTACAGTGAGTATGAGGTTTGTAAATCACGGTCTGTACAGTGAGAATGAGGTTTGTAAATCATGGTCTGTACAGTGAGAATGAGGTTTGTAAATCACGGTCTGTACAGTGAGAGTGAGGTTTGTAAATCACGGTCTGTACAGTGAGAATGAGGTTTGTAAATCATGGTCTGTACAGTGAGAATGAGGTTTGTAAATCACGGTCTGTACAGTGAGAGTGAGGTTTGTAAATCACGGTCTGTACAGTGAGAGTAAATATTGTAAATCACGGTCTGTACAGTGAGAGTGAGATTTGTAAATCACGGTCTGTACAGTGAGAGTGAGGTTTGTAAATCACAGTCTGTACAGTGAGAGTGAGGTTTGTAAATCTCGGTTTGTACAGTGAGAGTGAGGTTTGTAAATCACAGTCTGTACAGTGAGAGTAAAGTTTGCAAATCACAGTCTGTACAGTGAGAGTGAGGTTTGTAAATCTCGTTCTGTACAGTGAGAGTAAAGTTTGGAAATCACAGTCTGTACAGTGAGAGTGAGGTTTGTAAATCATGGTCTGTACAGTGAGAATGAGGTTTGTAAATCACGGTCTGTACAGTGAGAGTGAAGTTTGTTAATTCACGGTCTGTACAGTGAGAGTGAGGTTTGTAAATCACGGTCTGTACAGTGAGAATGAGGTTTGTAAATCACGGTCTGTACAGTGAGAGTTAGGTTTGTAAATCACGGTCTGTACAGTGAGAGTGAAGTTTGTAAATCACGGTCTGTACAGTGAGAGTGAGGTTTGTAAATCACAGTCTGTACAGTGAGAGTGAGATTTGTAAATCACGGTCAGTACAGTGAGAGTGAGGTTTGTAAATCACGGTCTGTACAGTGAGAATGAGGTTTGTAAATCACAGTCTGTACAGTGAGAGTGAGGTTTGTAAATCACAGTCTGTACAGTGAGAGTGAGGTTTGTAAATCACGGTCTGTTCAGTGAGAGTGAAGTTTGGAAATTGCAGTCTGTACAGTGAGAGTGAGGTTTGTAAATCACGGTCTGTACAGACTGCAATTTCCACGGTCTGTACAGTGAGAGTTAGGTTTGTAAATCACGGTCTGTACAGTGAGAGTGAAGTTTGTAAATCACGGTCTGTACAGTGAGAGTGAAGTTTGTAAATCACGGTCTGTACAGTGAGAGTGAGGTTTGTAAATCACAGTCTGTACAGTGAGAGTGAGGTTTGTAAATCACGGTCTGTACAGTGAGTATGAGGTTTGTAAATCACGGTCTGTACAGTGAGAATGAGGTTTGTAAATCACGGTCTGTACAGTGAGAATGAGGTTTGTAAATCACGGTCTGTACAGTGAGAGTGAGGTTTGTAAATCACAGTCTGTACAGTGAGAATGAGGTTTGTAAATCACGGTCTGTACAGTGAGAGTAAATTTTGTAAATCACGGTCTGTACAGTGAGAGTGAGATTTGTAAATAACGGTCTGTACAGTGAGAGTGAGGTTTGTAAATCACAGTCTGTACAGTGAGATTGAGGTTTGTAAATCACAGTCTGTACAGTGAGAGTGAGGTTTGTAAATCACGGTCTGTACAGTGAGAGTGAGGTTTGTAAATCACGGTCTGTACAGTGAGAGTAAAGTTTGGAAATCACAGTCTGTACAGAAAGAGGAAGCTTTAGAACTCACAGTCTGTACAGTGAGAGGGAGGTTTGTAAATCACGGTCTGTACAGTGAGAGTGAGGTTTGTAAATCACGGTCTGTACAGTGAGAGCGAGGTCTATAAATCACGGTCTGTACAGTGAGAGTAAGGTTTGTAAATCACGGTCTGTACAGTGAGAGTGAGGTTTGTAAATCACGGTCTGAACAGTGAGAATGAGGTTTGTAAATCACGGTCTGTACAGTGAGAGTTAGGTTTGTAAATCACGGTCTGTACAGTGAGAGTGAGGTTTGTAAATCACGGTCTGTACAGTGAGAATGAGGTTTGTAAATCACGGTCTGTACAGTGAGAATGAGGTTTGTAAATCACGGTCTGTACAGTGAGAGTGAGGTTTGTAAATCACGGTCTGTACAGTGAGAATGAGATTTGTAAATCATGGTCTGTACAGTGAGAGTAAAGTTTGTAAATCACAGTCTGTACAGTGAGAGTGAGGTTTGTAAATCACAGTCTGTACAGTGAGAGTAAAGTTTGTAAATCACGGTCTGTACAGTGAGAGTGAGGTTTGTAAATCACGGTCTGTACAGTGAGAATGAGGTTTGTAAATCACGGTCTGTACAGTGAGAATGAGGTTTGTAAATCACGGTCTGTACAGTGAGCGTGAGGTCTGTAAATCGCGGTCTGTACAGTGAGAATGAGGTTTGTAAATCACGGTCTGTACAGTGAGAGTGAAGTTTGTAAATCATGGTCTGTACAGTGAGAGTAGGGTTTGTAAATCACGGTCTGTACAGTGAGAGTGAGGTTTGTAAATCACGGTCTGTACAGTGAGAGTGAGGTTTGTAAATCACGGTCTGTACAGTGAGAGTGAGGTTTGTAAATCACGGTCTGTACAGTGAGAGTAAAGTTTGTAAATCACAGTCTGTACAGTGAGAGTGAGGTTTGTAAATCACG
The DNA here is from genome assembly GCF_027579735.1 of Bombina bombina. Classification (NCBI taxonomy): domain Eukaryota; kingdom Metazoa; phylum Chordata; class Amphibia; order Anura; family Bombinatoridae; genus Bombina; species Bombina bombina. Next base: position 38,413,797 of record NC_069501.1, read on the forward strand.
GTCTGTACAGTGAGAGTGAGGTTTGTAAATCACGGTCTGTACAGTGAGAGTAAAGTTTTAAATCATGGTCTGTACAGTGAGAGTGAGGTTTGTAAATCACTGTCTGTACAGTGAGAGCGAGGTTTGTAAATCATGGTCTGTACAGTGAGAGTGAGGTTTGTAAATCACAGTCTGTACAGTGAGAGTGAGGTTTGTAAATCACGGTCCGTACAGTGAGAGTGAGGTTTGTAAATCACAGTCTGTACAGTGAGAGTGAGGTTTGTAAATCACAGTCTGTACAGTGAGAGTGAGGTTTGTAAATCTTGGTCTTACAGTGAGAGTGAGGTTTGTAAATCACGGTCTGTACAGTGAGAGTGAAGTTTGTAAATCACGGTCTGTACAGTGAGAGTGAGGTTTGTAAAGCACAGTCTGTACAGTGAGAGTGAGGTTTGTAAATCACGGTCTGTACAGTGAGTATGAGGTTTGTAAATCACGGTCTGTACAGTGAGAATGAGGTTTGTAAATCATGGTCTGTACAGTGAGAATGAGGTTTGTAAATCACGGTCTGTACAGTGAGAGTGAGGTTTGTAAATCACGGTCTGTACAGTGAGGTCTGTACAGTGAGAGGGAGGTTTGTAAATCACAGTCTGTACAGTGAGAGTGAGGTTTGTAAATCACGGTCTGTACAGTGAGTATGAGGTTTGTAAATCACGGTCTGTACAGTGAGAATGAGGTTTGTAAATCACGGTCTGTACAGTGAGAATGAGGTTTGTAAATCACGGTCTGTACAGTGAGAGTGAGGTTTGTAAATCACAGTCTGTACAGTGAGAATGAGGTTTGTAAATCACGGTCTGTACAGTGAGAGTAAATTTTGTAAATCACGGTCTGTACAGTGAGAGTGAGATTTGTAAATAACGGTCTGTACAGTGAGAGTGAGGTTTGTAAATCACCGTCTGTACAGTGAGATTGAGGTTTGTAAATCACAGTCTGTACAGTGAGAGTGAGGTTTGTAAATCACGGTCTGTACAGTGAGAGTGAGGTTTGTAAATCACGGTCTGTACAGTGAGAGTAAAGTTTGGAAATCACAGTCTGTACAGAAAGAGGAAGCTTTAGAACTCACAGTCTGTACAGTGAGAGGGAGGTTTGTAAATCACGGTCTGTACAGTGAGAGTGAGGTTTGTAAATCACGGTCTGTACAGTGAGAGCGAGGTCTATAAATCACGGTCTGTACAGTGAGAGTAAGGTTTGTAAATCACGGTCTGTACAGTGAGAGTGAGGTTTGTAAATCACGGTCTGAACAGTGAGAATGAGGTTTGTAAATCACGGTCTGTACAGTGAGAGTTAGGTTTGTAAATCACGGTCAGTACAGTGAGAGTGAGGTTTGTAAATCACGGTCTGTACAGTGAGAATGAGGTTTGTAAATCACGGTCTGTACAGTGAGAATGAGGTTTGTAAATCACGGTCTGTACAGTGAGAGTGAGGTTTGTAAATCACGGTCTGTACAGTGAGAATGAGATTTGTAAATCATGGTCTGTACAGTGAGAGTAAAGTTTGTAAATCACAGTCTGTACAGTGAGAGTGAGGTTTGTAAATCACAGTCTGTACAGTGAGAGTAAAGTTTGTAAATCACGGTCTGTACAGTGAGAGTGAGGTTTGTAAATCACGGTCTGTACAGTGAGAATGAGGTTTGTAAATCACGGTCTGTACAGTGAGAATGAGGTTTGTAAATCACGGTCTGTACAGTGAGCGTGAGGTCTGTAAATCGCGGTCTGTACAGTGAGAATGAGGTTTGTAAATCACGGTCTGTACAGTGAGAGTGAAGTTTGTAAATCATGGTCTGTACAGTGAGAGTAGGGTTTGTAAATCACGGTCTGTACAGTGAGAGTGAGGTTTGTAAATCACGGTCTGTACAGTGAGAGTGAGGTTTGTAAATCACGGTCTGTACAGTGAGAGTGAGGTTTGTAAATCACGGTCTGTACAGTGAGAGTAAAGTTTGTAAATCACAGTCTGTACAGTGAGAGTGAGGTTTGTAAATCACGGTCTGTACAGTGAGAGTGAGGTTTGTAAATCACGGTCTGTACAGTGAGAGTAAAGTTTTAAATCATGGTCTGTACAGTGAGAGTGAGGTTTGTAAATCACTGTCTGTACAGTGAGAGCGAGGTTTGTAAATCATGGTCTGTACAGTGAGAGTGAGGTTTGTAAATCACAGTCTGTACAGTGAGAGTGAGGTTTGTAAATCACGGTCCGTACAGTGAGAGTGAGGTTTGTAAATCACAGTCTGTACAGTGAGAGTGAGGTTTGTAAATCACAGTCTGTACAGTGAGAGTGAGGTTTGTAAATCTTGGTCTTACAGTGAGAGTGAGGTTTGTAAATCACGGTCTGTACAGTGAGAGTGAAGTTTGTAAATCACGGTCTGTACAGTGAGAGTGAGGTTTGTAAAGCACAGTCTGTACAGTGAGAGTGAGGTTTGTAAATCACGGTCTGTACAGTGAGTATGAGGTTTGTAAATCACGGTCTGTACAGTGAGAATGAGGTTTGTAAATCATGGTCTGTACAGTGAGAATGAGGTTTGTAAATCACGGTCTGTACAGTGAGAGTGAGGTTTGTAAATCACGGTCTGTACAGTGAGAATGAGGTTTGTAAATCATGGTCTGTACAGTGAGAATGAGGTTTGTAAATCACGGTCTGTACAGTGAGAGTGAGGTTTGTAAATCACGGTCTGTACAGTGAGAGTAAATATTGTAAATCACGGTCTGTACAGTGAGAGTGAGATTTGTAAATCACGGTCTGTACAGTGAGAGTGAGGTTTGTAAATCACAGTCTGTACAGTGAGAGTGAGGTTTGTAAATCTCGGTTTGTACAGTGAGAGTGAGGTTTGTAAATCACAGTCTGTACAGTGAGAGTAAAGTTTGCAAATCACAGTCTGTACAGTGAGAGTGAGGTTTGTAAATCTCGTTCTGTACAGTGAGAGTAAAGTTTGGAAATCACAGTCTGTACAGTGAGAGTGAGGTTTGTAAATCATGGTCTGTACAGTGAGAATGAGGTTTGTAAATCACGGTCTGTACAGTGAGAGTGAAGTTTGTTAATTCACGGTCTGTACAGTGAGAGTGAGGTTTGTAAATCACGGTCTGTACAGTGAGAATGAGGTTTGTAAATCACGGTCTGTACAGTGAGAGTTAGGTTTGTAAATCACGGTCTGTACAGTGAGAGTGAAGTTTGTAAATCACGGTCTGTACAGTGAGAGTGAGGTTTGTAAATCACAGTCTGTACAGTGAGAGTGAGATTTGTAAATCACGGTCAGTACAGTGAGAGTGAGGTTTGTAAATCACGGTCTGTACAGTGAGAATGAGGTTTGTAAATCACAGTCTGTACAGTGAGAGTGAGGTTTGTAAATCACAGTCTGTACAGTGAGAGTGAGGTTTGTAAATCACGGTCTGTTCAGTGAGAGTGAAGTTTGGAAATTGCAGTCTGTACAGTGAGAGTGAGGTTTGTAAATCATGGTCTGTACAGTGAGAGTGAGGTTTGTAAATCACGGTCTGTACAGTGAGAGTGAGGTTTGTAAATCACGGTCTGTACAGTGAGAATGAGGTTAGTAAGTCACAGTCTGTACAGTGAGAGTGAGGTTTGTAAATCACGGTCTGTACAGTGAGAGTGAGGGTTGTAAATCATGGTCTGTACAGTTAGAGTGAAGTTTGGAAATTGCAGTCTGTACAGTGAGAGAGGTTTGGAAATTGAGGTCTGTACAGTGAGAGGGAGGTTTGGAAATTGCAGTCTGTACAGTGAGAGGGAGGTTTGGAATTTGCAGTCTGTACAGAAAGAGGGAGCTTATCTATCAAGCTCCGAATGGAGCTTAATGCCCCGTGTTTCTGGGGAGCCTGCAGGCTCACCAGAAACAGCAGTTATGAAGCAGCGGTCTAAAGACCACTGCTCCATAACCCTGTCCACCTGCTCTGAGCAGGCGGACAGACATAGCCGGAATTCAACCCAATCGAGTACGATCGGGTTGATTGACACCTCCCTGCTGTTGGCCGATTGGCCGTGAGTCTGCAGGGCGCGGCGTTGCACCAGCAGCTCTTGTGAGCTGCTGGTGCAATGCTGAATACGGAGAGTGTATTGCTCTCCGCATTCAGCAATGTCTGTCGGACCTGATCCCCACTGTTGGATCAGGTCCGACAGACATTTGATAAATGGGCCTCACCGTCTGTTTAGTTAGGGTGAGGTTTGTAAATTGAGGTCTGTACAGTGGGTTTTTGAAATCACGGTCTGTAAAGTGAGTTCTGCAACTTTTGCACTGTTTTTAAAACCTTGTCAAGTTGAAGCCACTATCTTCTTATGGACATTAATATTCTTTAATGTTCTTCCTTGTAGAATAAAAGGTTTCCTTGTAAAGCAAGGTTTCCTTAATGAATAAAAAAAACAAAAACAAATACTTTTAACATATTAAAAGATTAAAAAAACAATTGATCAAACATGCCCTATATTCCTATAATGTCCATATGCAAATTGCATTATTTTTGTATAAAACTTCATAAAGACAACTTTATCCGATTGCAAAAATTCACACAGACCACATTAACCCCTTTAGTCCATTTGGGATTTCAGTGATCGGCGTCCATTATCGGAAGTCCCGAATGTGGAAGTGTGGAGATCGAGGGGCCGATTTATCAAGCCCGATATTCAGCCGTATACAGTTGTTTCCGACAGAAACTGGAGTTAAGAAGCAGCAGTCTTAAGACCGCTGCTCCGTAACTCGTCCACCACCTCTGTGGCAGCGGACAGCAATCCGACCGATCGGATACGATCGGGTTGATAAACACCCCCTGCTAGCAGCCGATTGGCCGCGAATGTGCAGGGGGCGGCATTGCACAAGCATTTAATCAGAAATGCTTGTGTAATGATAAATGCAGACAGCGTATGCTGTCGGCATTTATTGATGTGCGGCGGACATGATCCACTACAGTGGATCATGTCCGTCCGCACAATTGTAAATCGGCCCCAAATCT